>NC_056731.1:834340560-834388060 GCF_019279795.1 Protopterus annectens
TACATTATTTTTGTATATTTATTTGATGAAAAATTCTTTACTAAATCAGAACAAAGTACAAATACACGTAAAATCACAATATAAAAAATAAATAAAAGGAAAAGTTTAGCGCTTTCGTCAATACTCAGACTTCTTCAGAACCTGTTCTGAAGAAGTCTGAGTATTGACGAAAGTGCTAAACTTTTCCTTTTATTTATTTATTATTTATTTATTATATATTTTATTTATTTTTTATATTGTGATTTTACGTGTATTTGTACTTCGTTCTGATTATTGGATTTAGTAAAGAATTTTTCATCATCCAGGCTCCGTCTCTTTGGATACCACCCTTCATCTGCTGTTTATTTTAGTTTTTGTTCTGCTTACTAAGTTTGTATATTTATTTACTTTGTTAATGTAAAGTGCTGCAAAGTAAGACTGTGAACTGAAAATGGTACGTTCTTTTGAATTCTTGAAGTTGTGGGTTGTGAGGTTTGTTACAGTTTGAAAAGCATGTCAAACTTGTAGGAGGACAGAATCCTTACTAAAAGTAAATAATTTGCTTTTTATCACTGCCTGGAAGGCGCATCATAACTTTTTCAGTACTAATTTTCTTCCCTTATTTCAAAGAACTAGACTAAACCAGTCTCAGTGTACAAGGTTTAATAACATGGAGGCTAGTGTCCTGGAGTGCTGCTTTACATCTGTGGTTTGGTTGTTTATACATGGCCTTGCAAATATACAATATGCCTTCACCATAATGAAACATAGATTATACAAACATTTGTTTGTAAATGGAGTTATTTATTTATAAATATTTGCACATAGCTGTGTATTCATTATTTGTAACCAAGTCCAGCTCAGTAGAACTACCCCTTTTTCAGTGATGAAGCAGAATGTTTACAGGTCTTAGTAGTTTATTTGGTCTTAGTCTTGATAGCGGAAATAATCTTAAAATATACACAGTTATACCATTAAAAATAACTAAGTGTAAGAAATGCATGTGTCAGAGCATCAGCAAATATGGCTGATCACATTTCAAATAAAAAAAGAGGATTCTAAACTCAGCCAAGCTAATGATGGGCACATTCTGTTTGCGCTTAGCACCTCTCACTAGCCCAAAGCATGATTCACAAAAATAAATACCATTACGTTTAATAAAGCTGAGCCTGTGGATGGCCCACCACTGCATGCCGAGATTGCTGGTGCACCAGCAAAAAGTTAGCATACAAAGTAGTTATTACGCCCATATGGCCTCTCATTGCAGCTTACCTGTGCAGCTATGGCGGTCTACCTGTTGCACACTGCAATACATTGTAATAATGTAAAGTGCACACCCAGATAGTTGGTGTCGTCATCCCTTTCTGACATTACTACTGTTTCTGCTGGTTTGGAGGAAAGGTACTGATAGGTAAGGATAGCTGTATACTGAAGCATCTTTTTCATTGCTCATGCTTTTCTTTTGGCTTCTCCCGTTAGGGGTCGCCACAGCAGATCACTGGTCCGCAGACTGATTGGCAGTGGAGGTTTTACAGTGTCAAATTGCCAGCCTGGCACCCAACCTTCACAGAAGGAACACACACACACACACACACACACACACACACACACACACACACACACACACACACACACACACACACACACATCTACTGCATGTCTTTAAAACTTAACCACTGCACCACTGTGGCAGACTTTCTTTTTAATTGTTTATATGGACTGTATTTTGTGAATCTCAGCTTAGGGTTCATTGTCATCATTATTCTGACTCTGTGCTAGTCAGTCTGACAGCACACTGATCTTCTGACTCTCACTGGCACCATTTGTTCTCATTCAGTAAAGTTGGATTTGGTGTATTCTAAATAAAGCAAAAGATGTGTTTCACTTTTGTTGTGATCTTTCATATTGAATAAATAAAAATGCTGGCAGACAGAGTTTCACAGGCACAAATCACTCAGATGATGATAAATCAAAGATGTATTTAATGATAAAAATCCACAAGAAAAACAAAACATGAGCGCTTTTGTTAAACAAGTGTTAACTTTATCAGGGTCTGATGAAGTTAACACTTGTTTAACGAAAGAGCTCTGGCATTAGTGTGACTTTCGAGCTGGTCCTGCCCAACTTAGTAGCTGTCATAATAATATATAACCCTTATGTACTTTAAATAAAATTTATAATGATGTGGTACCTCTTATTTAACCAGATTATTAAGTAGATTATTAAATCTGTGATTTTATCCAAGACAATATACTACATGGCTGGAAATATATCAAGCTTAGTTCATTTGGCAATCAAAAAATATATATATAAATATATACATATATATTTTGCATGTAAAAATCAATTTCTATTTTCATAACCTACTGTTAACAAAGATCGCTTTTATCCTTCTAGACACACAGATGGGGAAGGTATGTGAATTTAACATGTGTACCATTAACACTTTGTTTTACAGCACAATAAACCACTCCCATGCCTGATAAAAAGTATATATATATATATATATATATATATATATATATATATATATTTAGAAAGCTTGTGAGGAAATTATTACTCTATTTTTGTTTTACTTGGATCGCTTGCCTGTGTACTTTATAAAGGATTTTTGACTGGAAACAGACTGCCTGTCTTGCTTGGATTTCTTTTGAATACTTAGTAATGTTGTACAATTATATATTTTCTATTATTATTTGTTTTGTTTTGACTTAAGACGAGTTTAAGCTCGCTACATCTACTACTATTGTCTGATCTGATTAATATACAGTGATTAACTAGAAATATATGGACTGAAAATCTTCCACACAGAGAAGTTTCTTACACTGTTGTGTTTTTGGACCCACTACATTTTAATGGGTTGTTTTGAGACTTCGGGGATACCACGGAGATTACTTGTTTATATCTGTATGTTCCAATCGGTCACCATCTTCCTTCACAGTGCAGAGCTTGTGGTCGCTACATCCAGCCTCAGTACTTTAGGAGTTCTGTCACAAGACCCAACTGCCAAAAGATTTCACTGAGAGTTTTGTCATTGTACAGTATTCTGTGGTTACTACATTCGACCCTGATGCTGCAGGAACTCTGCCACACAACCGAACTCCTAAAAGTTTTCACTGAGAATTTTATCATTGTAAATTGCAGTCAAATTTAACGTAAAAAACCTTGCACTGTATTAACTTCAACTAGTCAAATACTTGCCTGCTCTGTGCTGGAAAGCAGTTGTAAAATCCCCCTCAAAAGGCGTAGCCCTTGCACTCTAAGGACCACTTACTAAGTTGGCCACTGTCCTTTCTGTTGCCCAGTAGAATACACAGCATATGCCAGTTACTTAAGCTCCCTAGCTGCCAGGTTTCTTCATTCAAGAAATGAAAGAAAACCTGTTCTGCTTTTGTACCTCTTTGTTAATTGCTTTGTACTGGCTATAAACTGATTACTATCTGATATAATGTTTCCTGTCCTATGCTGGAAAGTGACTGTAAAATCCCTCCTACTAAAGAGTATTTCTTGCACTCTAAGGGCCACTTACTAACTTGGCTACTGTCCTTTCTCTTGACCATTAGATTTTATCACTGTAAAATGGTACTGTCTAGGCTGTATACCATGTTATCTATATGTGACTTTCTGTGGAGTTTTTCTCCCTGGGCCTCTGCTGAAAAAGGACTTGTGTCCAGTCGGACTTTCCCGGTAAACAAATGTAAATAAATAAATAATAAATATGTCAGTCAGTCTCCCTAGCTGCCAGGTTTCTGCATTCAGGAAATGGAAGAAACCCTGTTCTTCTTTGTGCCTTATTGTTAATTGCTTCGTACTGACTATAAACTGTTTACTGTCTGAGGGTGGGAAGCCCACTACACTCAGACTTGCTATCCTTGACTTTGCTTTGCTCTCCCACCCTACCACTAATTCCTGCCACCCACTCTACAGTTATACTTTCCACATACACATTTCACCTGTGACTCTTTTTCCCTAACCCTCCCTAAACAAATTTACTACTAGCATACAAACATTCCTGTTTCTTTTTACTTAGTTCGTAACCTCATTTTAATCTTTTAGCACTACTCCCAGCTATGTTTCTCCTTCCCATACTGCTTTGCACTATATCCATTCGTATTCACTCCCCTCCCTAACAGTACCTATCTAGTCTACATTTTAGCTTCTACTCTTCCCAAATACACCCTTGCTTCTTCCGATTTTAAGTACATCATACTTTAGCCTCTTAAACCCCACTATTCCTTACATTCCAGAGAAAATTCCAGGACAACCTAACTTTCTTCCTTCATAGAAAATACTTCTGTCCTACCTATCCTCTTACACCTTTCAGACTTCACCACCATTAAATATCCTGCTGCCCTGGAACTTCTTGTTTCCTTCTTGATTCCTACGTCTGTACTACCTGCCATCGATAAAATACAGATCCCCTTACTTACTCATACTACTCCTCAGCTTATCCTCTATTCTTCGCCTTTTACTGGGCCATCTCTCTTCCTACCATGGCTCCATAATAGCTCTCAACATCTCTCCAACTCTGTCCCAACCTCCTATCCATATTTCCTACCTGCATTCTCCACACAACACATCGCACCAAACTTATTTAATGATGCCCCTCATGTTTACTCCAAAATATAGACTGATTAATTCCATTTAAACTCAAACAAAAACAAAATTAAGTGGGAAAATACTCTCCAAAAAACTATCAATAATTCCCTAGTGTACTAAAATCCTTCTAGGAGGAGACATTCACCCTAATCCTGGCCCTACCTATCACAATAAATATCAAGACAATTCTATTCCACACTACTGTAACCCCACAATGGTCAGCCCCTAATCATGACAGTCTAACTTTGGCTGCCATAAATATTAGAAGCATAAGAAATAAAATTAGTGAGCTACATGCCTGGATTATCCAACATAAGCCTGATATTTTCACTGTAAATGAAACTCGGTTTAAACCCAGCATAAACAACTGTAAAGTTATACCTCCCAGCTATAATATCAACTGTAATGAGCATATAAAGAGGAATGGTGGTGGTATTGCTTTAATATTTGCCAACAATTACCACATTTCCCCTTACAGCAAACCACTACCAAAATTCAGTTTAGCAGCACTTATTAATTTGCTGAAAATAAACACTTATAAACAAGTATGTATTACTGTTCTTTACGTCCCTCCTGCTGACAATACACCAAATAATGTAAGATATCCTACATTAGATATCCGTAACATTTCCAAAGAAAGAAATACTACTAGGTGACATGAATGTCAGTTGGTTGGACATAAACTGTAACTCCCCTACATCAGGCATGGAATTATATGGTTTCACACAACTAATTAATAGTGCCACACATTATAACAAGACATCAAATTCTCTATTAGACTGGATCCTAGCATCAGATCCTAGCAAAAACTCCATCAGAGGTACAATGTCAGACTCTGCCTCAATGATCATCTCTAAGTCTATATAATCAGACATCTCACATATCCACTTCAACAGTATATATGTACACACACACACACACACACATATATATATATATATATATATATATATATATATATATATATTAGTTTATTTATTTATATATATATATATAGTTGCAAGTATAGAAAACTCTTGGAACAACATCATATCAATCAGGATCAAACACAGGAATGGTTAAGGATAGGTAAATTTAAGCCAAAAGATGAAAGATTAATATTGACGGCCCAAAATAGTGGACTACATCCATACATTTTGCTTTACAAAGTCCATTGAACATGTGGGAGAAATGTGACAAATGTTGGTTTTGTAAAACAGAATAGGAAACAGTCACACATCTTGTTGCTGGTTGAGATATACTAATGGCAGAAGGACTGTATACTGAAAGGCATAATAATGTGGCAAAACTGTTGTGTTGGAGAGTGTGCAAACATTATAATATTGTAGTAGCTGAGAAACATTAGAAACATGAGCCACAAAGCATTACATGAATGATGAAGTTTAAATCACATGGGATCAGTCATTATCAACAGTTCAAAAAGTAGATGCGGGAAAACCATGTATAGTAGTCCAGGAAAAGAAGACAAAAGTAGCATTGATCACTGGAATTACTACACCCAGTGACTACAGTGTCTTATGTACAGAGAAACAAAGTCATAAAATACCAGGATTTGCAGGCAGAAACAAGGGCAATTGGAAGAAGGATACTCAGACAGTTCCAATAGTAGTAGGAACAACGGTTGTTATAAAAAACAATTTATAGGCATACTTAGATATGTTACTAATAATACCCGCGGTGGTGGTGCTGCGGTAGCGTTGTCACCTCACAGTAAGACGCTGTCCTGTTCGATTCTCAGCTACAGCGTCTTCTGCATGGAGACATGCGTGAATGGGCGTACCTTCATTGAAGGTTGTGCGTCAGGCCTGGCAAGCCGGTACGTAAAAATCAACTGCCAATCATTAGCGGACCGGAGTTCCTAACCGGGAAAAGCCAAAAGACACAAACAGACTTAGATATGTTACTAATACATGTAACTGTATGAATTACAGAAGGAGTCAATACTGGCCACATTGTGGGTGTTGTGAAGAGCACTTCTGGCTAACATCAAAGATTGAAACAAAACTAACTTTGACTTAGGAATGGGGTCCATTCCCTTCATGGTGTTAGAAACCAAAAAAAACTTGGGAGAAATTATAAACTGGGATCAGACATCTCATACATCTGCTTAAACAGCATGTTTTTAGAACAACATGCAACCTTTCCACATTTAACCCAGAAATGTTCATTACTAACCTATCATCTACTAACTGGAACTTCCAAAAAATCCTCCCCTTTGATGATGCTGTAAATGAATTCAATACAACTTTCCAGAATATCCTAAATAGCCTTGCATCTGCTAGAAGGAAGAGACTGAAAACAAGTATTGCAATTTGGCTATCCAAAGACAGTAGAATGTTAATGTAGGAAAAAAGCATGGAAGAAATGGAAAAATATAAAAAAACACAGTGTCTTAAAAACTTAAGAATGTTTTGCAATCATACTAAAAAGCAAATAAATAAAGACAAAAACTTTACTGTAATAACTTTCAGAATAATAATAAACACAACTCTAAAAAAATTCTGGACAACCATTGAAGAATCTTGCATCCCTGCCAAAAATTTAGCCTTAACCCATCCCCCAGTAACTCACCAATGAAAACTGCAATACAGTTCAACTCTTATTTTATAGATAACAAAGCATCTTTAACTAAGGGTTCCTCACCATCTAATGCCTACCCTGCCCAACAGCCACATATCACCACATCCGGATACAACTCCAAACCTGGGCCCACATCCTATATAAAACTACTTTTAAACCAACTCGAACCATGCCCAACTTCAGCTGATGACCTTCCAAGTGAGTATCTTAAAATAAGAACCAATAGCATTGCCTGTTCTATCTCAATCCTTATAAAATGTCAGTCCAGAAATCCCATGTTCCCTCTCTTTGGAAAAAAGTCGCACATTATCCCTTCACATAAAGGAGGAAATTCAACAGACATTACTAACTTTAGACATATAACAATCTTATTCCCCCTCTCCAAGATACTTAAAAAATGCATTCAAAACAATTACTAAACTATCTCCTACAGGAAGAACTCCCATCCCCCACAAAGCATGGCTTCTGTCCTTTCCATAGTATTAACACTGCATTCCTAACCTGTATAAATAATGTCAGTATAGCTAGAGATAATGGGAATTTTTCTAGAGTTGTCCAAAACATTTGATACAGTTTGTCAGAGAAAACCTCTACTTCAAATGTCCTCATTAGGTCTCTCTCAGCCCACACTTCTATGGTTGAAAAGCTACCTGTACAATAGTTATCAGTGAGTAAAATGGCACTCCACCCCCTCTCCATACCTCCCAGTCACCACTGGTGTACCATAAGGCTCTATTGTTGATCCCCTCCTCTTTAACAGTCTCACCAACAATGTCCACACATCCACACAACATGCCTCCCTAATATCGTATGTGAATAACTCCACACTCGTGCACTTCTGACACCATGGCACACCTGTAAGAAATTACTCAGGAAGGTTTAATAGCTATTGAAACATGAATTTGTAATTTACAACTCATGCTCAATCCCCCTAAAAAGGTACTACTTTTTCCTTAAATCTCTCATGAAATAAAACAAAAATTAAAGTATTCTCTCTTAAGAATACAACCACTGAAGTCACTTGCCATAGCAAATTATTAAAGACAATAGTGGATGATAATATCAAACTTGACCTGCATATACAAAATTGCATATGAAAAACTCATAAAAAACTAGAGATACTTTACAGAGCCCAAAACCTTCTCACTAATGCAACTAAAACTACACTTGTAACTAGTTATCTCCTCTTGACATTTCTTTGTAGCAGTTCCATCCTTACTAACCTCCAGGAGTCACAAAAATCAGAACGTGAACAATGCTATAACAAAGTTGCTAAATTTGCAGCAAATATTCTTTCAGAACCCACCACTGTAGAGCACTAAAAAGTTTAAATTGGTTAGAACTACCATTAATTAACATATATACAGATTCTTACCACCTACAGAATTATCCAGCTTCCATCTGATTGTCCAGCACTAAATACTATTCTATACAACTGTGTACCTAGTTGGACATTATGATCCATTGACCAAAACCTCCTGTCTGTCCACAAACCAACAGATCTGCTGGGCACTGTATGTACTCGTACCATGTTGCTAATGTCTGGAACTCCTTACCTGTATAAATCAGGTCAGTACCCTCCCTTCCATCCTTTAGTACCATTTTGAAAGACTTCTTATCCAAAATCTGTCTGTGTTCTTGCTCAACACCAGGATAAACTATATCCCTAAATGTGAATAAGTACCTCTTCATACCTGAAACCTCCTTATTCTCCCTTCTTCACTCACTTCCTTACTTCTATCAATATCTGTCTCCCCTGGCTTTTTCTCTAAACATACCATAAGGGTGCTTTTTTCTCTAACTTCATATTGCAATTCCTGTTTGTGTTATACTATCTTACCTTTCATTTCTCTGTAAACTGGCTAAAATGTCTCCAAATATTAAATCATTGTCATATAACTTGTATATATTCTTAACCAATGTTTTCGTATTATGTCTAATTTGGTGTAATTATTTAAATTGTAAGTGTTTTTGTATTATTTTTCAAGATTATGAAATTATTGTTCTTAAAATGTTTTGTTTAGCTGCGGTGATGCAGCGGTAGTGTTGTCGCCTCACAGCAAGAGGTTCTCCCATTCGATTCTCAGCTGGAGCACCTTCTGTGTGGAGTCTGCATGTCCTCCCCGCGGTCAAGTGACATTCAAAAGACATGCGTGAATGGGCATGCCTTCGTTGAAGATTGGGCATTGGGCTGGCACCTTGGCACCATAAAATTCTACTGCCAATCATTAGCAGACTGGAGTTCCGCTGTGGCGACCCCTAACCGGGAAAAGCCAAAAAGAAGAAGGAGAAGTTCTTAAAATGTTTTGTAATGCCTTGGATCTTTTCTTCCTGGGCCTGTCCTGAAAATGGGCTCCAACCCAGTCGGACTTTCCCAGTAATCCATCCTCAACTCCTTTTTCCCATTTTGCGCATGGGGGTCAGGGTGTCTCTTAAACAGTGACAATCACCTCGAGCCAAGGTTTACACCACCGGCTGGCTAGCCCTAGTAATCAAATGTCAATTAAAAAAAAAAAATTTATATATATATATATATATATATATATATATATATACTCACACACACACACACACACACACACACACACACACACACACACACACACACACACATGTATATATGGCATGTATATATAGATGTCTTATTGTTTTGTTATCTTTATAATGTAGTACTTCTATCTAATTGTAGTGTGCTACTTTTCTTATTATTGGGAGCTTTTCTCCCCGGGCCTCTACTGAAAAAGGATATGTATCCAGCTAGACTAGCCCGGTCAACAAATGTAAAATAAAAATAAATAAATACATAAATAAAATATATAAACTCTGATGGCATAAGCAGGGAGAATGGACATGCCTATCCTAGGGGAGGGATTGTTTTTTTCCCACATGTCTCACATCACTGCGTAATGACAGGAGCAGAGGCCCATTATGACATGGAGATCCACTGCCAAGAAGCTGTGCGCATAGCTGCACAAGCTGATGATAGGCCATTTCAGTTCATGTGGTGGAGAATGCATGAATAGACAGAGGATTATAGTGGACATTTGGAGTGATTCAAGTGTTCAAATCACCAACAGGGCAGGGTTAGTCTATAATATATAAAGTGCTATCATTGCTGGGATATCATTAGGAGAGCAATGCATCATTGTGGCTGCCTGGATTACAGCCCCCTTGGACTGATAATACCTGATTTAGGGAAAGCCATGATGGTTGGTAGGCACAGGGGTAAATATCATACTAAAAATATCCTGATTTTGTTTTGTTTGGCATCAATTCTAGATCTTTTTGTAAGTATGTGTATTCCTTGAATTGTTGGAATAACTATTAAGTACATTTTTATAAAGATGTTGATCTAACATTTGTTTATTTATTTTAATGAATTCACCAGATCTAAAATAAAAAAGCTTACCTTTTTGAACTTCATTTATAGCTGTATTAAATTCACCTGAATGTTAAATATTTGATTATTCCAGTCATCATCTTTTTCTTATGCACAGTTTCCACTGGTGCTGGTATGTTGAAATTCTACCCAGTATGCCAGTTGCAGTTATGGCCTAGAATGTTTCCTTACTGAACCTTGATTGTGTTAACAGTGAAAATCATATATACATTCCCAGAAAAATATATATTGTTTTAATTTGGTACATGCTGTAGATAACATGCCACAGACTGGAGCAACTAAACTGGCAAGATCACATTTTTTATAGTAGTGAACTAAAATTTCTTTGGGTAGAATAACATTCTTAGCTACAGTTTTTAGCTGTGTAGAAACTGAATATTGCTTTAAAAGTTTGCAGTTAAGCCCCGAATAGAGAATAAGGTATGACATTTTTATCTATATCTAGCATATCCATTTTTTAGAGGTATTCACTGACAGTCTGATATTTTGTATTATATTCACTTCCTATTTTGAATGTTGAATTAAACATCTGCTCACTATGCTGTGCATAATAATGGCTTAGAATACTTTGCTACTGAGTTGTCATTATGGTAGAACTAAACATCCCATGTAATTTAACAAAAATATATATTGTTTTCATTTGCCACCTGCTGTATATAACAAGCAGTAGAATGGAACCATTGAAGTGGCATAATCATATTCAGCATAGTGCTGCAATGAAACATTTATAGGCAGATATGCCTTTCCTAGCTGAGTATGTTGTTGTATGTAAGTTGCATCGTGAAATCTAAAAGGAGGAATGAGATATGGCCTTTTACACATATAGCTGTTGTTTCAGGAATATTCTTTGACTCATTCTGTTATTTTGCATTATACTTAACTTCAGTTATGGGTATTCCACTGAACTTTTCACAGTGTAACAAATACAGTAAAGATGTAGATTACCTCTTTACTAAGATGTCATTACATCAGACTTAAAAGCCATGTATATTTTATCACAAAACAAATATATGTTTATATGTGCTATATGCCATACACCATACATACATACATACATACATACATAGGTAACATATACATCAGATCCATTGGCTTAGTTGTATTCATTCATATAGTCCTATATTTTATATTATACTCTGCTTCCATTACATGTTTTGTTTTTACTTCTTAGTTTGCTGTAGCAGTCCAGGTTATGCTGTCATTATATTATAAGTAAAAATAATGTAAAAATATGTATATCTGTATGTTGTAGATGACGCAATATAAATTGGAGCAGATAACTTGGTGTGGTCAAATTCAGCATGGTGCTGCAATGAACCCCCTTCTTATAGTATATTATAGTATAGTATTGTACAATTTTTTATACATTTAGGTGCTTTTTGCCTTTTATATATTGACAGCAAATCCATCATTTCAGAGACATTAGATGATACAATCTGATGTTTTGCATTAGGTACTGCTTTTGTTATAGATGTTGAATAGAACTAATGTTATTTTGAATTCAGTAAATACCTGGAATAGTTCTTTACTAATGTGCCATTATATTAGATGTAATAATCTTGTATATTTTGCTAGAGTTTTTCATTTTTTTTTTCATTTGTCATATTTCATGGCATGCAGCAGCTAAGTTGTGAGGTCAAATTCAGCACAGTATTTCAGTCAAATCCTAAGGCTGGAATAGGTATTTGTTGAAGTTGATTAAGCTTTGATTACTGCCTGAAAGCTTCATGAAAAAAATATGAAAGTAGGACTGAAATATAGCCTTTCACATATAGGCAGCCCATCCTTTGTTTCATAGGGGTTAGCTATTACAGTCTGATATTTTGCATTTGCAACATTTCTGTTTTGTGTGTTTGTCGAACTTTTGCTAAGTATGTTGAATAGACTACTGGTCTAGAATACTTCTTTCTGATTTATCATTACATTGCAATTGAAACTGCAGTATACTGTACTTGAAAAAAATACTTTTGCCACATGTCATAGATTGGAGCAATGAAGGACGCATGGCTAAATTCAGTATAGTGTTGTCCTGAAAACCATAAGAGCAGAATAACAATTTTAGATGATTTTATAGCTGAGTTTGTAGTGATTGATTCTTGAAAGGTTTGTAATGAAATATCTCAGGATTAATGAGATTTGGCATTTTTATATATAAACAGCATATCCATTGTTTGAAATGTGCTCACTGCCGCAGTCTATTTTACATTGCTCTCCATTTCAGATTTGAATGTAGTGTTGAACTTATAGTCATTATGTTTGATTGCATTTATGGTCTAGAATATTTCCTTACTGCATTGTCATTGCATCAGAAGAAAGAATCCTATATAGTTTACTAGATTTGTTTGTTATTTGATGCATGCCATAAACATGTGGACTGAAGCAACTAATGTAGTTTGCTCAGATTCAGCTTAATGCCAGACTGAAACCACTAAGAAAAGAAAAACAATGTGTATGCACCTTTTGTTGCTGAATATGCTTTAGGTACTGAATGACTATTTTATCCTGAAATATGAAAGTGGGACTGAGATGTAATGCTTTTATATATATAGCTAACCATCAGTCATTTCAATTGTTTCAGAAGTATTACCAATAATCTTTCGAATTCCTCCCCCCTGTTTTATGATCCTAATTTTCTCTTTCTCTTATACCTTTCTGTCTTATCCCCCTTACACTTTCACTTGTCATACTTACCTCTACATATGTAACACTTGTCCCTCAATAATGTGTCCTCTGCACCACTTTGTTCTTACTAACCACCTCAATACTCACTGCTACGTCGTTGGCCCCCTTGCAAAGTTCTTTAATATGTTCTGTTATTGTTCTCCTGTTAAAATTATTGTTCATACTTCTTACTGTACTTATTTTATTTTGCATTACTTCCAAAAACAGTGCTGTGAATGTACTTGTAAAATTAAAATTTTGAATTTCTGTATTACTTGAATAATTTGTACTTTGGAGCATTTCTCTTTGGGCCTTCGCTGAAAAAGGTTGCAATCTCAGACGGACTAACCTGGTCAACAAATGTCAAATAAATAAATAAATAAATAAATTCACAGAGTCTGATTTTTTTGCATTATGCTCTATTTCCATTTTGGGTGTTGTTTTGAACATCTCCTCAGTATGTTGCATATAATAAAGGCATAGACTACATTACTGAACTGTCATTACAGTATATTTTGCCAGTGCTTTTCCATTTACTACTTGCTTTACTGGAAAGGCGCACCCAGACTCTGCTACAGTTTGCTGTGAGGGAAAGGTTAGTTTGCTTTTTATTTTTTTGTAGTCTGTATTACTTTATTACCTTTTTCTATTTTGTATACTATGATTTGTTTTCTTTGCACTGTATTTTACTTGTATTCTGCTTTTAACTGCATATTAAAACTTGGAAAGACACCACAGCTCTGTCTGTTGTGAGTCAGACAGAAATGAGAACAGGTCAATTAAGGAGTCACACATAAGTTAGAAGAGGTCAGTTAAGGTTAATCATCTGTGAACTGAGGGGGTGGAGCCAGGAACTACACCTTCTATTTAAGGGGTAAAATAAAACATTTCAGAGCTTTACTGGAAAGGCACACCCAGACTCTTCTACAGTTTGCTGTGAGAGAAAGGTTAGTTTGCTTTTTATTTGTTGTATTCTGTATTACTTTATCTCTTTTTTTCTATTTTGTATACTGCGATTTGTTTTCTTTACACTGTATTTTACTTGTATTCTGCTTTTAACTGCATATTAATACTTGCGTAAAAAGACTTTATTGACGCTTTCATCAAAAAGACGTCATCAGAAATGTAAAAAAAAACTTAGTAAAACCATCTTTATAAGTGTTAAGAACACACCTACTATCAATTATACAATCAATTAAACCACAATTAACTTAAAAGAACATATTGCATGTTAATAAAATGCCAACTTTTTATCTACTAGAAAAACATGTAATATTTATAACTTCATTAAGGCCTGGGGACTGTCTGCTCCCAGTCGCAATTGCCATAAAGTCTCTCTTCTTTCAATTTTATTTTTTAAATTTCTTCCTCTTAAATCTAACTCAGTGTGCTCTAAAATAGAAAAAGTTAACTTTTTATAGGAAGTACAACTAACAGAATGCCTATACAATGCATTATTTTCATTTTTTATTTTTATAGCATAATAATGTTCCTTAATGTATTTATTTAAATTCCTTGAAGTCATTCCTATATAATATGTGGAACATCCTGAGCACAGAGCTATATATACTACATTAGAGGTCCTACAATTAAATATAGCTGGAACTGGGATAGTATATTTAAAAAAAAAATCAAGATAAATGTGAGGTCCCTCATGTATATACCTACAAACATTGCATTCTTGACATTTGTACATTCCCTTAGTTTTTTGGGAAATAAAAATGTTAACCTTTGTTTGTTCTCCAAAATACCTTTAATATTATTATTTCCTTTTTTTGTGTACAAAATTAGGCATTTCACCTAAAGCTTCTTTCAAATCATTATTACCTGAAATCATTTTTCAGTTGTCATTTACAACAGAAATGACTTTTTCTGCTGTCAACTGACATTTCTATAACACATCTGGGAGTGGCCTTTGTAGATGTACCATTTTTTTGTTTGTTAACCCTTTGATCAGTATGGGAGGAAAATCAGTTGTGCGTCTATTAGTTATTTCAAGTGCTATTTTATCCAATAATTCTTTACAATAACCTCTCTGTAAAAATAAATGAATTATATGTTCTACTTTTTGGAAAAAATCAGCATCTTTACTGATCATACGTGACGCTCCAATAAACTGCCCTTTTTGGATGTTTTGTTTCATAAAATGTGGATGGTTGTTTTGATAATGTAAATAGTTATTACTATATGTCTTTTTCCTGTAAATATTACTAGAAAAATTACAGAAATGTCCATCCCAAGTTACCTCAGCATCCAGATAATTAACCTTATGTGCAACATCTCCCAATGTAAATGTCAGAAAATCATTACTGGAATTCAAAGCAGATAAGAATGATTCATGATTTTCCACAGGTCCTTTTATAATAAAAAAACAAATCATCAATGAATCTACAATAAAAAATAGCTTTAAATTGTGATATTATTGTAGGTAAAAGTTCTTTCTCCCACCATCCCATAACTAACTCTGCGTAATCTGGGGCTATAGTAGCTCCCATTGCCACACCTCGCAACTGTTTGTAAAATTTGTTATTAAATAGAAAGTAATTATTCTCTAATAATAGTTCCATCAAACATATACAAGTTTTTATACTAGAATCATTCCATTTGGTATATTTATACAAAAATTTGGAGACATATTCAATGCCTTCCACCAAAGGAATGGATGTATACAAAGAAACTGCATCACTTGTCATCAGAAAAAAACTTCTTTATGTAATTCTTTAAAATTATATTTCTTACAACACTTTCTAATTTGGTCTAAAAAAGACCAAGAATCTTTAATATATGATGGTAGTTGTTGTTCAAGTGGATTCAACAAACTATTCAAGTATAAAGAAATACCCTCTGTGACACTGCCTGCTGCTGAAACAATAGGTCGGAATGGTGGATGTAAAGAATGCTTGTGAATTTTAGGTATACCAAATAAAACACCTAACCTTGGTGTTTCTACAGACAGAAAACTCATACAAGTCTAAAGAAAATTCACCATTCATGAAACATTCGTATTAACAATATTTAACATATCTGTAACTTCTTTCAATTTGCAACATGTTAACTTCTCGATATTCATTTTCGTTACTTAACATGTTTTCCATAGCCACATTGTAATCACGAGTGTACATTATAACCATCCCTCCCCTTTTGTCAGCTTGCATAAAGGGTAAATTACAATCTTCTTTAAAATCCAACAATGCTTTTCTGTTATTATTGGTTAAAGTAAAGAAAAAAAGACTTGCCTTGCTGTTAACAATAGACCTAATGTCTCTCTCACAAAAGGTTTCAAACACAAAGTGTTATGTAATGTCGGATTATATACTGAAGGTTTTTTTATATTGTTACAAAAATTCACTTGCACATCTTTCAAAATATACATTAGATTCAGTTTTCTTGTATAAAGCTTTAACTCGAGCAAAGTTTGAGCTAAATTAGCTTGCTTACTGGGAATGAAATTAAAACCCAGTTGCAGTACTCATAACTGAGGTTCGGTCAAAGTCATTTATATTGTGTATTTTACTCACAGTACTCACTGAAACAGCAGGAACACTGAAGCTGTTTATTTCCAAAACCGACTCCTTCCTCCTGTTTGTTTTGGCGTCTTGTTGTTTATAGTTCCCTTCACGTTTTTTGAATTAGAAGTGCCATTTGCAAATGGTTTGTTTGTGGTGTTAATAGTTCCCCCAGCTGCTCCATTTTTGCCCTGTATATTAGAACTTCCCTGGAGGTGACATAAAGATTCTGAAGCAGTCATCACACTGGTAACCTGCTTGTTACCTTGAATTAAAGGGCCAGTCTTGGTCTTCACCACAGAACTGTATGACTGCTTAAAAGAGTTAATATTAGAACTTAACTGTTTTTTATCAGGGTCTAATAGATAAGCAATACCCTGATTATATTCTTTAAGGTCACGTTCTATTTTCTTCATTTTTTCATTGAATTATTAACTGCTCATATTTTTTAACAGAGTTTAGCACCTGAATATAATTATCTGACTGATGCTCGTGGTCAGCAGAAATATCTCTAAAATTATTGTCAAGTGCCTCTTAATCACTTTTGAATGTTTCTGTGCTCTTGCTGTTACGTTGAATCAAGAGCTTCAAAAACTCCAAACCCGCTTTATTGAAAAATGCAACAAGTTCTTGAAAAAAAAGGGTCATCTTTGTGTACTCCATTTGGAGCCTTAAAGAATCTTAACCCTTTAGGTACTATATTATTGTTGACACAATGTTCAAAGTATTTATTTTCAACAAATGAACTGTATTTCATGAGACCTTTTTCAAGCTCAAACAGGTTATCCTCAGTTTCATTTGATGAAAATTTGAACAATCAGTCCTGTTTAAACAAAATGGGTTACCAGAATAATTTAAAGATGTGGAAACCTTTTTATACAGTACCTCTTTAACTGAATTAATTTGCTCTGTAGAATGCTTATTTAAAGAAGCAGGTTTACTATGATTTTGACTATTCACAGTAATATTTTCATCACCACCAGTCTTACTTTGGCTTAGTCTTATTGTGAGACAAGACACAGACTTCTGTAGTTCACTTAAAACTTTCACCACCTCCTCCATAAGTGGAACCTGGCTATCTGGCACAAAATGCAGAGTAAGATCCAAAAGGTTGTCTTCTGAGGAACTTGCCATAAAACAAACTTCACACCAAAACTGAGTAACAGTGCACCAAAAAACAAAAACTAAAAAACACTGTAGAACTCAGAAGAATACCTCCAAATTAGCGTAAAAAGACTTTATTGATGCTTTCATCAAAAAGACTTCATCAGAAATGTAAAAAAACTTAATAAAACCATCTTTATAAATGTTAAGAATGCATCTACTATCAATTATACAATCAATTAAACCACGATTAACTTAAAAGAACATACTGCATGTTAATAAAATGTCAGATAGCCAACTTTCTATCTACTAAAAAACATTTAATATTTATAACTTCATTAAGGCCTGGGGGACTGTCTGCTCCCAGTCGCAATTGCCATAAAGTCTCTCTTCTTTCAATTTTATTTTTTAAATTTCCATCTCTTAAATCTAACTCAATATGCTCTAAAATAGAAAAAGTTAACTTTTTATAGGAAGTACAACTAACAGAATTCCTGTACAATGCATTATTTTCATTTTTTATTTTTATAGCATAATAATGTCCCCTAATGTGTTTATTTTAATTCCTTGAAGTCATTCCTATATAATATGTGGAACATCCTGAGCACAGAGCTATCTATACTACATTAGAGGTACTACAATTAAATCTACCTGGAACTGGGATAGTATAGTCATTGTTTGATTAAATTTATGGTCTAGAATATTTCCTTATTGCATTGTCATTGCATCAGAAGAAAGAATCCTATATAGTTTACTAGATT
This sequence comes from Protopterus annectens, assembly GCF_019279795.1. Lineage (NCBI taxonomy): Eukaryota > Metazoa > Chordata > Ceratodontiformes > Protopteridae > Protopterus > Protopterus annectens. The sequence continues at coordinate 834,359,151 of NC_056731.1, forward strand.
TGTTTGTTATTTGATGTATGCCATAAACATGTTATGGACTGAAGCATTTAATATAGTTTGCTCAGATTCAGCTTAATGCCAGACTGAAACCACTAAGAAAAGAAAAACAATGTGTATGTACCTCTTGTAGCTGAATATGCTTTAGGTACTGAATGACTATTTCATCGTGAAATATGAAAGTGGGACTGAGATGTAATGCTTTTATATATATATAGCGAACCATCAGTCATTTCAATTGTTTCAGTTATTTCAGAAGTATTACCAATAATCTTTCAAATTGCTCCCCCCTGTTTTTTTATACTTATTTTCTATTTCTCTTATACCTTTCTCTGTTATCCCCCTTACACTGTCATTTCATATTTACCTCTACATATGTAACACTTGTCCCTCAATAATGTGTCCTCTGCTATCGGCCACTTTGTTCTTACTAACCACCTCAATACTCACTGCTACGTAGTTGGCCCCTCTTGCAGAGTTAATTAATATGTTCTGTTATTGTTCACCTGATTAAATTATTGTTAATACTTCGTACTGTACTTATTTTATTTTGCATTACTTCCAAAAGCAGTAATGTGAATTTATTTACTTGTAAAATTTAAGTTGTGAATTTCTGTATTACTTGTATAATTTGTACTTTGGAGAGTTTCTCCCCGGGACTCCGCTGAAAAAGTGTGCAATCTCAGATGGACTAACCCGGTCAACAAATGTTAAATAAATAAATAAATAGATAAATAGATAAATAAATAAATAAATAAATTCACAGAGTCTGATTTTTTGCATTATGCTCTATTTCCATTTTGGGTGTTGTTTTGAACTTCTCAGTATGTTGCATATAATAAAGGCATAGACTACACAGTGTTTTTCCATTTAATGCTTGCTTTACTGAAAAGGTGCACCCAGACTCTGCTACAGTTTGCTGTGAAGGAAAGGTTAGTTTGCTTTTTATTTGTTGTATTCTATATTACTTTATTACCTTTTTCTATTTTGTATACTATGATTTGTTTTCTTTGCACTGTATTTTACTTGTATTCTGCCTTTAACTGCATATTAAAACTTGAAAAGACACCACAACTCTGTCTCTTGTGAGTCAGACAGAAATTTTTCCCACCCAATTACTGTTGTGTGCTTAAACATCACTGTCTTTCTAGTTGCCTACCCCTTATATTAACTCATTACATCCAAATGATGCCTCTAGGTGCATTTGCAGTTACTCCTACTGACATCTCTAGGCCTCAAATATTGCTTGTTCATATTTGCATAAATAATTCCAAAACCATGCAATGTACATTGTTTTAAAACATTTCATCTTAAATTGTACACAATAACAAACCCACCTGCATTAATATTTGACTTCTGTCTAGGGCAGGTAAATAGATATCAACTGTTGTTTTTATGATATTAATTTATATAGATATAATTTTCACATTTTTCTAAATATCTTAACAGTCAAGCAAGACAGATAGAACTCCCTTAGCCTCATATGAAAGCTTTCAGTTAGATGACTAAAATGCTGCTGACAGTATGTGTGTAATGAGTGGTTGCTGAGATATTGTAAGTTGTTTACAAAATATTACAAATGTAATAGTTACTGTGTTTACTGTGACTTATAAAATTAATTTTAAGACCTGGAATCTCAAGAATACTTCCACTATAAAAATAGCTTTTCATTTATACTTTCATAATCCCAAAGATTCCAGAGATATAAACATTTGTTTGAAATGTGAGGACATAATTTGATTTTGTCAAAAGGCTTAGGCTTCACCCATTGGAAGTTACAGTACAAACTTCCTGGCCTCCATTGGAGTGAATGAGTTAATTTGACCATGTATCTCATTTCCTCTCTGCTTTTACTGGTTGGTGTGAGTAAGCACAAAATTATCATTTTGTGAAATCACTCCCCTTTAGCTATTTAAATTTGTTGACGATCCTACTGTATTCCATAGTACCAGAATAAAAAAAGTGACCACCCCCTTTCAGTCTATCTTGCTGTTTTAAAAATAGTGACTCTCCAATAAAACTTAACTTTTTAGACAGGTAAAACTTAAGTTACCTACTTTCACATCTAACTCCTCTAGTACACACTACAGTGTTTAGGATAAACCATTTTTTTCATCTTACCTTTAAGCATCTAGTGCAAGAACACCAGTTATTGGAGAGCCCACATTCTGCCTCTCAGTAGTCATCTTGGGGTTAGTGCTTCTGTTTTCTCCTGGTGAGCGAAGGAGTGCAGTTACATTATTCCCTGGAGACTGCTGATCACTAGAAAGTCTAATAACTGCTTTATAGGTGACAGCTTTGAATCTGTGCTTATATTCTGATCTTGGGGAGAGTAGGAGCAGAGTGCATTGATGCCTGACTCTTTCTGGTTGGAGAGTGAGTGTCTGTCCTTAACATACCTGATTGGTCTGGTTGCTATTCTAGGCATCTACCAGAAAAAGGCTACAAGCCTGCAGACCCACCAAACAGGGTGTAGCCTGATTCCCTTCTTGGAATTGGTGCTAATATTTTGCTTCTGGTGAGAGAAGAAGCAAAGGAGTATTGTATCCCAACAGAGTGAAGCTGTGCTGAGACCAGCATTAGTAGTAGCCAGGCAGTAGCCATTTATGCTACTCCCCTCTTTTCATCATTCTTGACAAACTAATTCTTTATTTTCAGTAAGTACTGCTTGATTTCTTTCTAACTTTAGCATATTTGCCTAATTACTTCATCCTTAAATTTTCATGGTCTATGTATTGGTTTCCCCTTGAGTGTTTGCCAGTGCTCTGTACAGACTCAGACACTTTTGAGTGACATTTTTCCTGTAAAAGGCTTCAGTACTTAATATATTGAGCTCATATCCAGGCATGTCTAAAAGTCAGTTCCTTGTGTTCCAGTCAACCTGGTGAACTTGGGCATCCTGAAGCAGTGTAGCAACTGCCTCATGTACACAGACAACCCTCTCCTCTTACCTCCCAACAACTTGTGAGAGATGCACATATATAGCCAAATTGGAAGCCAAGCACTCTCCAGCCAAGACTGGATTAACCAGTCAAGAAGAGAAGGATAACACCTGCACCACACCACATTCAACACATAGCCCTCCAGAACATACACCACCACAGCCCTCACAAAGTAACACGAAACACACACCTACTTTCACAGCGGCTGTCAATAAAAATCTGCCCAAACAACTTGAGACCTCTGAGACAGAAATACAAACAACTACCACATCCCAGCACAAACCATAAGACACATATCTCACATAAACAGTGTGCCACTCATCCAAACCCATAAAAAACAACTTACCCAATACATTAGTCATAGGCGACAAAATAGTAACACACACTGATGTCCCACTCACTAGGTTGAATAAGGAGAAAGTTACGGTCCAGCTGCCTGTCGGGTGCCAGGATCTGCCACATAATGCACGCACTTAGGTCACTCCACAACAGGTACAAATATGACTCTGTCATTCTCCATGTTGGTGTGAATGACCTGAGATGTACCTCCCTGGACTACATGAAAAGAGACATAGCGGAGCTCTGATCTTGTAGCCCAGGCAGGTATAACCCTAGCTCTGAGTAGCATCCTACCATCACCCAGAATGATACCGCAGTACAAGCAGAAAATGATTGACTTCAACAATTGCCTAAGTTTCTGGTGTCATTCTAAGGGGATTCAGTATCTGCCTGGGATGACATGATCGACAGACCTCGATGCTTCACCAGAGATTGCCTGCACGTGTCACCCCAGGGAATTCTGGATACTGGCCAAGACTATTGCCACCCCTATAGTGCCTTTTTTAGGAAATCTCCTAAAGACAAAATTACTACCACAACAGCTACAAGCAAACGAAATCTAAGGGTTATGCTACTCAGTGCTAGAAGTCTAAATCTCAGAAATTACTCACTCGAAGCATGCCTTAAAATGGAGAACATCTACATCTGTGCAGTGACCGATACCTGGTTCAAGGCTACAGAGAGCACCCCAGCACACCACACCTTTCGGCCCCTAAACCTAGACTGAAGCACTAAAGGCAGTGGTGTCTCCATATTCGTAAAGGATATTCACACCTCCAGACTAGTACCCCAACAAAAAGCATCAGAGATACTTCAGGTACAACCAACGCTGGGAAAAACTGCAATCCAGGTTGTATCCTGCTGTAGATCCCCACCGTGTCCCAAGACTCCCATTCCACATTCCTAAACACACTGGAAAATATTAGGGTATAACCCAATACCCTTATACTGGGAGACTTTAACTACCCCTTCATTAACTGGGAAAATTACTCATGTACCAACACACTTGCTCAATGTTTTCTGGAATTCATTAATTCCAATGCCCTGGACCAACTCATTCTTACCCCCACCAGGGGTAGAAACATCCCTGACCTGGTCATTACTAACATGGGTGACCGTTGCTCTACACCAATAATCAACTCCTCCCTGGTCAGATCTGACCACAAGCTAATCACCATGGGTATCCACATCCCACCCTCACCACCCCCAGAGGAAACCACTGTGAAAAAACTTCTCCAAAGCCAATATTGGGCTTCTAAAAACAGAGGTGGCTAACTTCATGACACCCATGGAAATGGAAAATAGGTGCATGACTGCTGAATCATACACCAGTGCACTGTATGAGCACATACATAAGTGCATGGAACGGGCCATACCAAACAGAACCAAGACACTCTCCTCCAAAAAAAAAGGAAGCCAATCTGGTGCCCCCACCATAAACAAACTCTACAACAGAAGGAAAAAAACTTTTGCAGAAAAAGGTGAAGTCCCAAGACTGCAAAAACTGCTTTGTTAGCCTCAGCAAAAAACTGAGATCCATCATCAAATCCTCTAAAGCTAGCTAGAAAATCAAAATTGCTGCAGATTCTAAAGACAACTACAATGCATTTTATAGCTATGTCAAGAATCTACATGGCAGTACTCAGATCTGCTCTGAGTTACAGCACAATGACAATACATATACAGAACCAACTGATATTGCCAACATATTGGCTGACAGGTTCGGTGCAAACTTTAACCCCTTTTCACCCCCTAAAGGGCCTATCACAATACCCATGGAATGCCAAGTCCCTATTATCATGGCTACACAGGTGAAAAAACACACTGTCCAAAGTCAAGAATACAGCTTCCATGGGACCTGATAATATCCCTGGCTGTGTTCTACATGAATTACAAAGTGAACTGGCACCACACCTGAGTGCCCTGTTCATTCACAGCCTCATTTCAGGCTTTGTTTCTACCGAATGGTGCACTGCTACAGTCATCCCACTTCACAAAGGGGGAGCGACTACAGACCCTGGGAACTACTGCCCCATTAGCTTGACGAGTCTGCTATGTAAGACTATGGAGTGCATCATTATGGACCTTGTAAATAAGGACATAGGGAATCTCGAAACTCTGGACCCCACGCAATATGGTTTTGTGAAAGGCAGATCATGCCTGCTAAACCTGATAGACTTCTTTGAGTCTGTCACTAGAGCTGTGGATGAGGGCAAGGTAGTTCACACAGCCTGCCTAGATCTTGCCAAGGCCTTCAACATCATCCTTCACTCAGGAATCATAGACAGACTCACTAAACTAGGCATAAACCCCTATGAAATAAGATGAGCTGTCAGCTAGCTCACTGATAGAACCCACATTGTGAAAATAGCGGACTCCAAATCTGACTACCGATCAGTTACACATGGTGTCCCACAGGGATCGGTCCTAGGGCCTCTCCTGTTTGGCATCTACTTCGCTGAAGTTCAAGCTGACACAAAGGGACTCTGGCTGGCCAAATTCGCAGATGATTGCAAACTGGGAGCCATTATTGATTCTCCAACTGATGTAGACATTCTACAAAAAGGCTTCACTGACACCAGTGACTGGTGCCAGAACCATGGCTTTAAGCTCAATGCGAAAATGTGCACTGTCATTCCCTTTGGGAAAAATTTGGTGCCCATGAACTACCACATAGGCAGTAGTCCACTAAACACCGAAGGTGTAATAAGAGACCTGGGGACACAGGTTGACAGCAACCTCTCCTTTGATAACCACATTGCCACTGTAGTCAGAAAGTCCTTCTATGTGGCACATCTCATTGCAAAAGGTTTCTCATCCAGGAAGAAAGAGGTCATAATCCCTCTCTACTCATTCCTCATTAGACCTATTATAGAATACAATGCCCCATTTGGCATGTATCTCACTAGACACCTGCAACAACTGGAAAGGCCACAAAAATACCTCACTAAGAGGATCTTGGGCCTTAGGCACATGCCCTATATGGACAGACTCAAAAAACTCCAACTATACTTTGTATCTTATTGCCTATTTAGAGGTGATCTCTGCTTTACCTACAAAGCCATGTCTGACCCAGAGCTGCTAGATATGCTACACATAAAGAAATCCCAATCCCTCCGTGCCACACGCTCCAGGGACCTTAACCTCATTACCATAATAAACCAAACATGCTGGAGGGACAGGTTTCTAACCCAGAGACTTCCCATACTCTGGAACAAAATTCCCATTCACGTCAAGTAGAGCATTGGCCCTCTTTAAGAGAAATCTTGACGAGTGGGTGGGCAATAGGAAGTTCACCCCAGGGATCAATTCAGTGGCCTTGCTTGACAGGGGCACTGGGAACTAACTTTGGGCGGCATGATGCCAGGGAATCTTCTTGGTCTAGGCTTATATAGGCTTCAGGGCTGTTAGCCTAGTACACACCTATGAACCTATGAACCATAGATAATGTATCATAGACTACAGCAATTAAAGTAGTATAGTAAATTTAAGTACAGCATTGCACAGAATTCCCTTAGGCTACAATAGTAATCTTAAGTGCTTGTTGTAGTCATGTATGTTGTGATTATTGGCTGAATGTTCATGATAAAATCTGAAATAGGGACTGATATATGGAGGTCTACATGTGGCAGCCTACTCATTGTTCCAGAAATGCTCACTGCCATATTTGCTACAGTATGTTTTCTCTTGGATTCAGTTACTGTTGACTGCATTATATTGAAATTCAGATCAATATACTGAGTAAAACAATCACCAAGAATGTGTCCTTATTGAGTTGTCATTATATTATAAAGCAAAGCATGCATATTATTTCAAGAAAATGTTGTTTCCATTAGTCTCATGTCATAGATCAAATGCCATGGACTGAAATTACTGAAGTGGTGTGGTCACATTTAGCATAGTGCTGCACTGAAACCCCAAAGGGTGGAAAAGTCAATCTTAAGTGCTTTTATAACCATGTATACTGTTATTATGGCCTGAAAGCTTCATAGTAAAATCTGAAAGGAGGACTGAGATGTGACATTTTATATAGGGTCTATATCACTTCGTTGAAACGGCAGAAGTTCGAACACCATATGTTTGAACTTCTAACCTCGAAGTGCAAAATCATCGAATGCTTAGAACAGTGATTTTTTTTCCTAAGGAAAAAAATTTCTGTTCCAAGAAACACAGACACAACACAAGCACACCAAAAAACAGCAATCCACACACATACACTTAAAATCCTACATGTAACCCTACACTAAACTGTACATACACTACTATTTATCCACTTACCTTAACCGTAGCCCTAAGGTCTGTCACTATCGCACGCTCACCTGACCCGCACCCTAACCCTAACTCACCTATCCCACCCTAACCCTAAAGTCTGTCACTATCGCACACCCACCTCACCTGCGCTCTAACCCTGACTAACCTAACCTGCGCCCTAACCCTAATGTCCACAATCGCGCACTTACCTGAACCCAACCCGTAACTTTCCACCACAGTGCTGCAAACTGCGAAGCCACAGAAACGGCCCACCAAATTCTTTCCCTGGGAAAGAATTTGGTGTTCTGCGGCTTCGTGATAATCAGTTTTCAAACTTCACAGTTCGGACATATGGTGTTCGAACTGCTAAAGTTTCAACGAACTGATAGCAACCCCTATATATCAGTGCTCTACCACAGTAAACACAATAAAATAAATAAATAGGCATCATGTCCAATTTTTCAAAAGTGATCTTTGCCACATTCTAATATTTAAGCAATAACCGACAATGTGGTGTGGTATATTGAAGATTTACCCATGGTTGGTGTGGTTCAGTCATGAGGGTGAAGCCAACCGTGGGTAAATTTCAATATACAACAACCACGGAGTAGGTTATTGCTATTATACAATGACATTATTTAAGAAAAAAAATACTTACTTTTCTTAAATAATGTCTTTGTATAACGACGCATTACTGTTCTTCTGCTGGTTATGGTACACTGCTTCCTTGTTTTGATGTACTGAGCATGCGTATGGGACTTGCGTCCCATGCATACCCAGTACATAAATGCTTAGAAATGGAAGCAACAGAGAAAAGACAGTCTCCGTTGCTCCGTTTTTTCCCTTTTTTTTCTTTTTTCTTTGTTAAAAAAAAAAAAAAAATGTTTTTAGCACTTTATACCAATGGAAAAAAGTCTGGACAACTGAACTTTTCCATTGGTATATTGTGGGATTTACAACAGGCACGCTGGCCAATCAGCGTGCATGTTTTGGAATATTAATAGGGGGGTCACTGTAAAATTTGATTTATGCTATATTCCTCTGTGGGTGCAGTGTTGAACCTCTCCTCTGTATTATGAGTACAATAATCACTTGTAATACTTCTTTGCAGAGTTCTCATATCATCAGCATTGCATGATTTTTGTAAAAGCTATTAGGTTGTGTAAAAATTAATACAAATGCGATATGTATTGACCTTTTCCTGGGAATTTCATATGGATATATTGCAGCAATAGGTATATATTTTCATTTGAAGTTAAGGGTGAAATTCAGGTGAGAATGGCCTTGGGAAGTTAACAAGCTGCAGCCTTTACTAAACAGTTAGTTGAAAACAAATGTGTAGCTTTCAGTTCTCTTCAAAGTAAAAGTAAAATCAACAAAAAGTACCAAAGTATGAATATAGAATGTTGGTGTGATTTCATGTCTAAAAACAGTATGTGTTTTAGCATAAACGGTATTATTTTATTCTTTTTGCATATTGAAACAGAAAAAATACATTAAACATTTTTTATTACAATTCAATATGCAGCTGCTCCTTTGTATTTAAGGGTAGGGGAATAATTTAAGGAAGATTAACATATACTTATGCCTGCAACATTCCTTGCAGTACAAAAAAACAAAAACTGCCAAAAACAGTCAGTGATCAATGGATAGTCTGTAGAAAAATGGTCAGCAGTCAAGGGGGTAATAGGTAGAAACAATGCAGACATCAAGAAAATCTAAACAAAATTTCAGTGTATATAATATATCATATTCTGCGATCAGTAACTTATTACTATATTTCAGATAACTCCACAGTAATATTTTTTCTAAGAGAGAAAGAAAAAAGATGCAGTTAATAACAATGTTACCTAAACTATGATCAGAAGGTAAGATATAAATATATATATGTATATATATATATATATATATATATATATATATATATATATATATATATGTAAAAAGTGATAGAATGTTTGTGTGTCAAATACTCATAAGCAGCTAAAACCTTACCTGAAATCAGAGATGATCCCTACCTCATTTAGGATGAAATGTGACTTATATCCCTAGCAAAGCCACCATATCTAAAAATATTAGTGCTTAATATGTAGCCAGTGTTACCGTAAGAATTTATAGAAAGGGCAAAATATACTTGTGTGAGTGTGTGTGTGTGTGTGTGTGTGTGTGTGTGTGTGTGTGTGTGTGTGTGTGTGTGTGTGTGTGTATATATATATATATATATATATATATGGATCCCTGTCATATGACAGAAACCTCATTTGTCTGAAACTCATTTGACTGAGACCATAAGATTGAAATTTAAAAAAAAAATTCAAAAGACCGAAAAGTCACTTGACTGAAACCCATAATACTCAATTTCAGCATGCTAAAATTTTTAACTGGACCATGTAAAACCACCCCCAAACTATATATATATATATATATATATATATATATATATATATATATATATATATATATATATATATATATATGTATATATATATATATATATATATATATATATATATATATATACACACACACACATATATATATATATATATATATATATATATATATATATAAATATATATATATATATATATATATACACACACACACACATATATATATATATATATATATATATATATATATATATACTAACTCCAGGATCACACTACAGTGTGGAAAACGGCATAGTAGTGGCAGCATGTAGACTACTGTAAGGTACCTGAAAGGTATATGCCCTTTTCCCCACTGTAGTGCAGTCCTGGAGTTAGGATATATAGTTAGGGGAACTGTTGGGGGCACAGTATATATAGTTAGGGGGGTGTGGGGGGCATAGCTCCCCACCTGGTCTGGTTTTATATGGTCCATATTACAATTTAGTATGTTGAAATTCAGTATTATGGATTTCAGTCTTATGGGTTTCAGTCAAGTGACTTTTCAGTCTTTTGAAATTCCAGTCTTTTGGTCTCAGTCAAATGCGATTCAGTCAAATGAGGTTTCTATCATATGATGGGGATCCATATGGTTTACCTTTGAAAGCTTGAAATGCACATTGCCGAAAGACAATTGTGCGGAAGTATGTTTTCAAGTTTTCAGATAACCGAATAGAAATGCAGCGAATTTGCAATGAGCGAATGCACGTTGACATTCTCTCATTGCAGATTCGGCATTGTGGGTGCGAAGTGCACTATAGTGGGGATCGGGAAGTGGGCCCTTTCCCCACTGTAGTGTGACCTCGGAGTTAGAATAATAAAGTAGGGGGGCTTGCCCCCCTGCATTACAATCTGTATTAGAAATTGTAGTTCGAAAATCAGCGAATCTGGTTTTCGATTTGCTGATTTCCGAACTTCTGTGCAGTTCGGAATTACAGTTTTCATCATTCTGGGTCGCACAAAGGGCCGTTCAGCAGGTTGATTTTCAACCTTTCAAAGGTAAACCATCTATATATATATATATATATATATATATATATATATATATATATATATCTATCTATATATATATGTGTGTGTGTGTGTGTGTATGTGCGCATGTGTGTGTGTGTGTGTGTGTGTGTGTGTGTATATATATATATATATATATATATATATATATATATATGTGTGTGTGTGTGTGTATGTGTGTGTAAATATATATATATATATATATATATATATATATATATATATATATATATATATATATATATATATATATACATATGTTTGTGTATGTGTTTGTTCAAATGGGCATGACACTGACATTCAAAATATCGATGTACAAACATCGAAACACAGAATGTCAACACTTTGTGCTCATGCTCTGAGGCCCAGCGCAGGCTAATCCAACATCAGTAATTTTGCAGGGGGGCAAGCCTCCTTCTGTCTGTGTATGAATATAGAGAGATATAGATGTAGCAATAAAGTTAGAAATGTACACAACTATGTAATTTGTGCTAAAAGACAGAATACTGAAATTAATCAAACACAACTGACCTAAATGCACTCCATCTTTCCTAACATAACTCAGAAAAAGAAAAAAAAAAAAGAATAAAGTTTTTTTTTTTATTTGTGGAAGACTTCACTTCTTCACTCTCCCTAATGTATATATTCAACAACTCCACAGACTTACTACAGTGAAAGAAAGAGAAACACCACTGACAGTGTAGAACCAGCTCACGCAATTCAGCCCCACTATGATAAAGTAAACAGCAATTCGTCTTCTTCTTTCGGCTGCTCCCGTTAGGTGTCGCCACAGCAGATCAACTGTTTCCATTTCTTCCTGTCCTCTGCATCTTGCTCTATCACACCAGCCACCTGCGTGTCCTCTCTCTATAAAGTAAACAGCAATATTAGTTATAAATGTTTAAGAAAACTCCAAAAATTATAAACTTTCCATATTATCAGAGTTAATAGCCAGTCAAATAATATCGTTAGACAAAATGTTAGTAGCGCACTTTTTCCAACCACTTATGATTAGATAAAGTGATAGTTATACCACTTGTATGACACCCCACACACATATAGACACTCATAAATTAGTGGAGAAAATTTGATAATTTTTCATATAAAATTATCAAAGAATTAGAAATATAGTATATAAAACCTCTAACATTACAATGTTATTGCAGATGAGGTTTGAGATATGTAATAATTAAATAAATACAATGCAATAATATGTTCCTGTAAAATTTATGTAATTACAAACTGTACTGTAAAATGGGTATATTTAAATTGGATGGAATGCATGAAGCCCTATGGTTATGCTCCAATATCGAGAAAGAGACACATCAGTTAAGTGTTTCTCTAGCACAAGGCCCATTCTTAACAATTATTAAGCCCCCCTGCTTCAGTTGTTATCACTAAGTATTGCAGTAGGCAGTTAAATCTGCCAGTACTGACCAGAAAACAATAGTGGCAGAATAAAAAACAGATCTGTTTCTGCCTGCTGTGTGTCAGTTATGTGTCCTTGGCTTTTTCTAACTTAACATAATCTCTTATGCTGTCTTTCTGACAGTGCTTGCTAAGTGCTTTATGGCTTTTAAAGTTGGCAAAACGCATCAATTTTTTGTTCTGTAATTAGTAGTGCATCGAGCAGATAAAGTCCATGCTGTACAAAGACTTATGATCAGACTTCCGATTGTAACCTTTTATTATGTGTTCTTAACATGCTTGCCAAGATTCACTTCTTGAGCTTCACAATCAAGCTGAATTTCTTGGCTTCCATGTCTCAAACACATAATAAACCAGTTATGATCTGTGACCCATTCATAATCCATCCAGCCATCCATCTTCAACCCCGTTTTCCCATTTTGCACATGGGGTCAGGGTGTCACTTCAACAGTGACATTCATCTCGAGCCAAGGTTTACACTGCTAGCTGGCTAGCCCTGCCACGGTAGTTCATCTGTACCACTCACTCACACACTCGCACCTATGACCAATGTAGAGTGTCTAATCCACATACTGCATGTCTCTTGAATGTGGGAGGAAACCCATGTGACCACAGGGAGGACATGCAGAAGGCATCCCAGACAAAAATTGAACCGGAGAACCTCTTTTCTGAGGTGGCAAGGCTAACCACTGCACCACTGTAGCCACCCTAACCCATTCCCATTCATAGTCCTCTATATTATAACCTTTTAAGTAGCATTATATTCTCTTAAGCATCCTGCCATTCATTATAGTATTCAGTTGTATATATTATAACTAGCACGTAATTATTAATCATAAGAAAGCATCACTAAATGACAACAATAGAATGAGATATACATTTTAAAATAAAATACAGAAGACTGAATAATTTATTAAGATCCAATAAAGTAGCATTTATCTAAAAGCAAAAAAGATAAGTAAAAGAATAAAAAGCCTACCTAGAACTAGTTAATACAAGAGATAGCATCTCATTTCCTGATGTAAAGGGCATTTATACAAATGGATGATAATGAGCAAAGATTTTGTAGGTCACAATAAAAGTAGGATTGAGATTAAGAAATGATTAAGTCGGACACGAAACCATAACTAAATATTCAAATCTTATTGCTATAGTAATATTAATGCTACATTATTGCTGGGGAGCGCTACATAATCCTGAAACCCAAACAGACAGGATATCAACACTTACTATATTCCAGCACAAGTACATACAGAAACAAGTAAAACACAAACCGTATTACTCTTCTCCAAGTATAAGAAGGGGGGCTGTGCCCCCCAGCTCCCCCCTGCTACTTAAATATATCAACTCCGAGATTGCACTTAGTGTACTGAAGTGCAATCTCAGAGTTGTTATATTTAAGTAGCAGGGAGTGTGGGGGGTGCAGGGGGGTTTGCCCCCCTGCATATAGTTAAAGGGTAATATGTTTCTGTATGTACTTGTGCTGGAATATAGTAAGTGTTAGTATCCTGTGTGTTTTCAGGATTTTGAGTTTTCAGGATTTTGGTCTTCAGGATTTTGGGTTTTCAGGACTCTGTAGCGCTCCCCTTTGCTGGTGTCAGACTGGCTTTAGTATTCCTGAAAGCAGTAACTGAATTCCAATTATCTCTTCTGAATCGTCTCTTATGCAGTTAGATAAACAACATCAGAGGTTATTGTTTTGTAAGACTGAAATAGTTTCATCGAGTATGTTGAAAATTTTTTCTAGGTATAATAAATGGGTTTTTGTATTTTTTAATGGCTTGATAAAGACCATCTGGCTTTTCTTTTCAAAGCCTTGATCAAGAAATTCAGGTTTTATTTTTTTCACCATAGTATTGATTACATTGTCATTATATCATCGAGTTGTTACCTGTTTTAACTGGGAGCTCCTCCAGATTGTTTTAAGAACCACTTTTTTGTTCACTAAAGGAATTCATTAATCATGATAGATCTAGGAAATGCATTGACATTAGAACACTTACTAGTGGATGTACCAGCTTATTTATTTCCAAATTTCAGCACTCTTGATCTTTACGTATCTTAGGTGTCGAGATATTAGAAAAAATGCCACTTTTCACATTCCATCTTCTCTGGTATTCCATAAGTGTAGGTGTTACTTCTTTTATTTTATAAATCTTCTAGCCTTCCACTTAGCATAACACTTTGTTTCAAAAGAAAACTGGGTTCTATTTCTTCCTCCTTCAGTCTGTCATCAGTATCACTTGAGGAAGTCTCAATATGCTTAACTTGCTGTCTCATATGTTGAGTCAGCGGATTACTGTTTTTTCATATATTATCCATTTTAAGTTGAAACTTTCCATCTTCAGAATAAGTTTCTGAAGAAACGTGATCACTTGCTAAATATTGTTAGTTATGGAAGTCACTCTGAGAATTTTCTGAAACATTTATCCTTAAACAAATAGTAAGGAAAGAAAAAAAAAACAGAAACTAATCAATTCTAGCAGATAACATACTTTTAATAAATTGATATCTCCATAGAAAAATAATCCACTCAGATGAGAGTGCTTGTTAGTTAGAAGAGTACCTTCTTTTCAACTTTTGAGATTTTTGAGGAACAGCAGTTGGAAGCTATTTACTCAGTGGCTATCTTGGGCAGAAGGCCCCATCTTTAAATGTGCCTGAAGTCAGCATTTGTGGATTTCCTCCATCACCCTAGTTTGATCAAATGGCATTTAATTTAGTACAATATTCACACACATTGTTCTTATTCCGTGCCTTCACACAAATCAAATTTGACGTGAAGGATTTAACCAATCTGCCTGTGAACAAGCATTCTTATGTCATGCATGTGCCGGTGTTTCTAATGTGATGTTAAGTTTTCTTCCCTTTACATATTTTAAATGTTAATCCCTATGCAACTTGTTGGATAGTAAATTTGCTCATAAATAGAACCCAAGAAATTAGGGTGAGCTTCTCTACCAATGACAAAAAAAAAAAACTGTCACTAGTGGTGTACTGTAGAGATCAGTCTTTGGGTCACTCCTGTTTGGTGTTTACTTTTCGGAGGTCAAAGCTATTGTTAAGGGGTAATGGCTCACTAAGATTGCATATGGCTGTAAACGTGGTGCCATCTTACACTCTGCAGAACACCAACATCTTACAAAAAAGCCTTTCCTAAACTAATAGTAGGTATTAAAACCATGCACTAAAACTGAATGCCAAGAAATGTTTAACAGTATCCTTTGGCAAGCAAGATGTTCCTTATAATTATCACAATAATAACACAGCCCAGAAAATTGATCTAGTTGTTAGGGACCTGGGAATCTATATAGACAACAAACTGTTTTTTGATCACCTTGCATACACTGTTGTAAGAAAGGGCATTTTTATTACACAGCTTATTAATAAAAGTATAGGATCCAGGCCCATGGATGTGATTGTTCCACTGTATATTTCACTCACCAGGCTGATCATTGAGCATAATGCCCCTTTGGTATGTACCTGTCCAAACATTTTACACAATTTAAATACCCTCAATACTGTCGTACTAAGAAAATTAGGGGCCTAATTCTTAAAAACTATGCAGACTATGTCAAAGCCTTGTCCCTCTTCTTGGTGCCATACAGGCAACTGAGGGGCTTTGAGTACATCATTGTAGACCTTGGGCATCTGCTGAAAAAGGATGCTGCCAGTTCAGAACTTCTCTGGGTGACAAACTAATTTTCTGAGATTGTTTTGTTCGTATTATCAGATTGTGAGCGGTCCATGGGTTTATGTGTCCATTACATAAAGTACCATTGAAACTGTTTTAATGCATGTATTTCTTAATACATGCATACTGCCGCTTTACTCCATCAATATAATGTTTTCAGGTTTTTATAGTAGAATTTGAAACACTGATGTAGGCAACATGCCCTCTTCTTTTTACACAATTGCATCTCTTCTTAAACACTGCTGCCTAGGTCATCCTATATCTAATGAACAAATATAAGCAAATTTCAGGTGCATGCGCTTTTCTAATTGTTAGTCTTACACCGAAGTTCACTGTCTACAGGCTGTTTTTCATGCCTGACTCTGCTTTTTTTCTCTTTTCCATAAACAACACAATTCACTTGAGTTACCCTTAAAATGTGTAACGTACATAGTTATGTGGAGGTCAGTTTGTTTCAGTTTTGTACAGCTTAGCTTACTGTTCACAAACATTTACACAATATGCTTATTTTAGCTTTGGTTACCTTCCTTTTATCATAAAAAATATCAGTATATACTGGTAACTATTTGAATAGTTTTCTAAAAGTGGTCATTTTCCTCATTTTAAGTAATATTTGTGTACGAAATTACATGTATGTATGTCATTTTAGCATCTAATTATTAGTTAATTTTTAAAGAATTAATTTCAAATGTTGCCTTTAAGTTTGACACAGCAGATACATGAAAATTACACTGCACTAGTTTCAGACCACTTTTTCCTGCCTCAAAATCAAACTGTATAAATAATTTGTGATACAATATTGTTAGGCACATCACATTCATGCTTTTAATCTCACTAATGTTTTGCTCATCTAGCAGTATGCCATCTGTCAGCATGATGATGATTCAGTCTGTTATGATGCAAAAAAAGGTTTGCTTCCTTTGTTTTCTTCCCTTGCAGCCGGTGCCGTTTGTTGTTTACAGACAAGGCCCTTGCATTTTTAACCAGTCCTTTGGATGTTGTGTACTTGTTCAGAGCATGACATTGAAAATGTCATGCAATAAACTGAGCTGTACCGCTGCTATGTCACTTCCACATGTCCCATGTGCATCAATGTGCATGTGTGTACATGTGCATGTGCATCAATGGGGATGTGTGTAGACATGTATGTATGTACATGTGCATATGTCTCTAGCATGCATTCATGTCAGTCTTCGCATTCAAGGAGAAGCTGGACAGTTGTTTCAAAAGAAGGATTTTGTCAGGACATTCACCAAGAAGAAAGTTTGCCTTGAAAGTTGTTTTAATTGAACTGATTGTAGAGAAACGGAAACTAAATGATGTATATGGAGAGTCTGGGAAGACATTTTCATGGAGACTGCCCACAATAAATAAGTACAAGGAAAGGGAGGACCTGCTAACTGACTGACCATGTAGCCTAAAGGTTAGGGTGTCTGACATCTAACCCGAATACTATATATTTGAGTCCTATAATAGATTTTACCAAAATTAGCAGATCTTTAGTCTGACAGCACAGAATTGAAGACTATGAGTTATTAACAAGTCGCCTTCTGTAGTCTAGGGTTTGATTCCCTTTACCTGCTTTGTGTATTTAATCAACTCAATTAACTAGAGAGTACTCTGTGGAACCTGGTAAATTTGATAGGCTCTTCAGTGGTACATGTCTAGTAACTACCTATGAACCTACAAGGAGAAAGTCAGTACATCATGAGACATTTTTATGAACGCAAATAGACTGAAGAAAAAGTTCCAAAACAACTTTTGGTAACCGTGAACTTTTCCCTTTGCTACACTATTGTGTTACCTTGTATTAGGTGTGTGTGTGTGTGTGTGTGTGTGTGTGTGTGTGTGTGTGTGTGTGTGTGTGTGTATATATATATATATATATATATATATATATATGCATATATATGCATATATATGTTTTTATGTTTTGGGGCTGTGGGGGGGGGGGCTCCCTCTCATGGACGGTTCAGGAGGCAAGCCTGCCTCAAAAACAAAACATACCTCCAAAGTTCACCAAATGCTGTTTTCACAGTTTTCTTCAGGGAATTTACTTTGTGAAAAGTTAATTCGACTGGTCGGCATGATTTTAAACCTGTGAACCTATGAATTGATTAGGGCTCAGAAGAAGATCAAGAGAAAGTTAATGAAAAAAAAAAAAAACATAAATAGACAAAAATGCATGCAGGCATTATATCTACTGTGACCACTTAGAAACTGTAGGAATAACATGTAGTGCCATAAACTAGCATCTGTCCATTGTTGTTAAATTACATCCAACATCTGTAGTAACCCCATGAACAACCACTGCCATCCTCAGAGTTTAGTAGGCAAGTATGTATGGAAGTGTATTGCCAGGCTTTTCTTCTACTAATACATGTAGACTGCATGCTCCCATTCACACACACACACACACACACACACACACACACACACACACACACACACACACACACACACACACACACACCTACTGACATCTCTTGGATGCCAAAACCTTCCAACTGTTCCTGTAGTTAACAAGCCATGAGCAAGATACTGCTTTAGCACTTTCTCTATTGTGTAGGTGAGGAGCAGAAGATAAACCACTAATGTCTTTCAGCTTTTCCCGGTTAGGGGTTGCCACAGCGGAACTCTGGTCCGCTAATGATTGGCACTTGGTTTTTATGGTGTCAAGTTGCCAGCCCGACACCCAATCTTCAACGAATGCACACCCATTCAACGCATGTCTTCCGAATGCCCATTTGACCACGGGGAGGACATGCAAACTCCACACAGAAGGCACATCCAACCCAAGCCGAGAATTGAACGGGAGAACCTCTTGCTGTGAGGCAACAACGCTATCGCTGCACCACCGTGGAAGTACAAGATAAACCACTAATGTAAATGTCAGAATTCAGTCTAGTCGTCTGCAGGCAAAGAAAGTGGAAATTTGACACTTAAATGAACTCTGTGAAGTAGGGGGTGAAGGTGGGCATAAGCAGGATCAGAAGGGGCACCTTCTGTGATGCCAGGTTGATGCTGGAGTAGTGTGTGTGGGTAATGCAGTAGTTGGCCAGACATCCACTTACAAAGTGTTCTTTCCTCATCTGGAGAGGACTTGATCTTCTTCCCACTGTCAGCTGATGGGAGGAGAACTAGGAGAGGTGAATCCACAACACCTACTTTGTGATGAATGCCAATGTGTGAACTCTGCCTTCGGAATTGCTGAATATCCAGAACAAGCTCACATTCTGCTTGTTTCAAAATTCCCTGTATGACCTTACTAATACCCTGATCTTAACCATAACCCTACACATTACATTAGTAAACACAAACTTTGAATAACAGTGCAACTAATCAAGATGTGCACACACACACACACACACACACACACACACACACACACACACACACACACACACACACACACACACACACACACACACACACATCATGCAGAGCAGTACAAAAGAAGAATGTTATATATCCCCTTTCTTAGACCTTTCTCAACCATAACCCTAATCCAGTCACATATACCCTAAGCCCCAGCACTGAAACTTTCAGTGTATGTAAGTGTTTTAGCATTACTGGGACCGTATGTAGATCTCCGTACCTAAAGTAGCATGTGATGTTGCATATTTCGCAAAGCCCTACACATGACCCCAAATGCATTAAAAACTTCTGAGAGCAGAAATAGCTGCCACTAGCCTGCACATTAAGTATAGTGCATGGGAGACTTTCATTCTGCTCTGTCTACAAATTGTGGTCTCCCAATGTTCCCCTTTCATGTAGTCCACCCCTGAAAGAAGATAAGGCTTCCTCAGGATGCTAGCTTCTCTTTTTGAAAAACTCTGGTCTACTCATTTTAAAGTTAAGTTTAGCATAATTCTTTCTCAGTCAAGCATTGCACAATGCTCCACTTTCGGCACAAATCAGACAGCAGCTACAGAAGTTATTACATTGTGGCATTTTGTCTTAACCTTGGACTGCTTGCTCAGTTTTCATATTTGCATCCATGAGTCATGCAGTGATCTGCAAAGACTTTGAAAATTGAGTTTTCATTGTGGCTGGGATTTAGGAAAAGAGAGTTCTGTGGTAATGAAAACTGACTAGAGCAGGTAGGTCAGGTCATGCAATCGTAGAAAAAGTGATTCAGACACAATGAAGAAGACTTCATTATGAGCTAATTTGCATGTTCCTGAATCACACCTTCTTACATCCTATTCTTAAAGCATTTTGCAGCAGTGATTTCCTTTGACAGCTCATATATTGCCTTGTATAGGCACACACACAAACACACACATATTTAGACATTCCTGAATATACGGTCACACACACACACACACACACACACACACACACACACATACACAGAGTCATTCTAGCCATTCTACACTGCCACACACATGCAGATACTCACACCTACCTCACCACAACATCTACACTGAACTTCAGTGTACTTACCTACAATATAGCATTTTAATGGATGACTGCAATCTTTTTGATAAATTAATTCTCAGCCAGCTGTGCTAACTTACACAGCTGCACAATGCTCTGAACCTTTCAGCATCTTACATTAGTCCTACAGTCATTTCTTGGAGAAAGCACATGACTAAATAGCATTAGCAGCTGTGCCGGGTTGCTTGATTATCCTTTAATGTGACTGATAGGACTGCCCTCTGCGCTGATGCTGTATGCTCTTAAAAAAGCAGTGTGGTATGACAGTCTTCAAACTAGAAAGGTTTATTGCAAGGGCTTACCATTTGCAGTAACCCTTCCTGAATCCCATCATGTTTCTTTTGCTTTTTTACATAATAAAAATGTCCTGAAGGAACAGTATGCCAAGAGTGTTTTGGAGGTGAAAAGAGTGTCAGATAGAGTGATGTTTATGAAGCTGGAAATCGATGGTGTAATGATGAATGTTGTTAGTGCATATGCTCCGCAAGTTGTGTGCTCGATGGATGAGAAAGAAAAATTTTGGAGTGAGTTGAATGAAGTGATGATGACTGTACGCAAAGGTGAGAGAGTGATGATTGCAGCCGATTTCAATGGGCATGTTGGTGGAGGGAACAGAGGGGATGAGGAAGTGATGGGTAGGTATGGTGTTAAGGAATGGAATGCAGAAGGTCAGATGGTAGTGGATTTTGCACATGGCTGTGGTGAATACGAATTTTAACAAGAGGGAGGAGCATAGGGTGACATACAAGAGTGGAGGGAGATGCACACAGGTGGATTATATCCTATGCAGGAAGGCCAATTTGAAGGAGATTGGAGACTGTAAAGTGGTGACGGGGGAAAGTGTAGTTAGGCAGCATAGAATGGTGGTTTGTAGAATGATGTTGGTGATCAAGAAGAGGAGGAGGAGTGTGAGGGCAACACCAAAGATCAAATGGTGGAAACTGAAAAAGGGTGGTTGTGAGGTGGAGTTCATATAAGAGTTAAGACGGGCACTTGGTGGCAATGAAGAGTTACCGAACAGCTGGGTAACTACAGCAGAGCTAGTAAGGGAGACTGCATGAAAGGTGCTTGATGTGACATCTGGACAGAGGAAGGAGGACAAGGAGACCTGGTGGTGGAATGAGGAAGTACAGGATAGTATACAGAGAAAGAGGATGACGAAGAAGAAATGGGATTGTCAGAAAGATGAAGAAAGTAGACAGGAGTATAAGGAGATGAGGTGCATGGCAAAGAGAGAGGTGGCAAAGGCTAAGGATAAGGCGTATGGAGAGTTGTATGAAAGGATGAACACTAAGGATGGAAAAAAGGACCTGTACCAATTGGCTAGACAGAAGGACTGAGCAAGTAAAGATGTGCAGCAGGTAAGGGTGATAAAGGATAATGAGGGAAACTTACTCACAAGTGAGGAGAGTGTGTTGAACAGATGGAAAGAGTACTTTGAGGGGCTGATGAATGAAGAGAATGAGAGAGAGAGAAGGTTGGATGATGTGGGGATAGTAAATCAGGAAGTGCAACGGATTAGCAAGGAGGAAGTAAGGTTAGCAATGAAGAGGATGAAGAATGGAAAGACTGCTGGTCCAGATGACATACCTGTGGAAGCCTGGAGGTGTTTAGGAAAAATGGCAGTGGAATTTTTAACCAGATTATTTAATGAAATCTCGGAAAGTGAGAGGATGCCTGAGGAGTGGAGAAAAAGTGTTTTGGTACCGATTTTTAAGAATAAGGGTGATGTGCAAAGCTGTAGTAACTACAGAGGGATACAACTGATCAGTCACAGCATGAAATTATGGGAAAGAGTAGTAGAAGCTAGGTTAAGAAGGGAGGTGATGATTAGTGATCAGCAGCATGGTTTCATGCCAGGAAAGAGCACTATAGATGTGATGTTTTCTCTGCGAGTTTTGATGGAGAAGTACAGAGAAGGTCAGAAGGAGTTACATTGTGTCTTTGTGGACTTAGAGAAAGCATATGACAGGGTGCCTAGAGAGGAGTTGTGGTATTGTATGAGGAAGTCAGGAGTGTCAGAAAAGTATGTAAGAGTGGTACAGGATATGTACAAGGGTAGTGTGACAGCAGTGAGGTCTGTAGTGGGAGTGACAGATGCGTTTAAGGTGGAGGTGGGATTACATCAAGGATCAGCTGTGAGCCCTTTCTTATTTGCAATGGTGATGGACAGGTTGATAGACGAGATCAGAGGCCCCATGGACTATGATGTTTGCAGATGACATTGTGATATGTAGTGAGAGTAGGAAACGTGGAGGAGACCCCGGAGAGGTGGAGATATGCTCTAGAGAGGAGAAGAAGAATGAAGGTCAGCAGGACTAAGACAGAATATATGTGTGTGAATGAGAGGGAGGATAGAGGAATGGTGAGGATGCAGGGAGTAGAGTTATAGAAGGTGGATGAATTTAAATGCTTGGGATCAACAGTTCAGAGTAATGGCGAGTGTGAAAGAGAGGTGAAGAAGAGAGTACAGGCAGGGTGGAGTGGGTGGAGAAGAGTGTTAGGAGTGATTTGTGACAGATGAGTATCAGTAAGAGTGAAAGGGAAGGTCTACAAGAGGGTAATGAGACCAGCTATGTTATATAGGTTGGAGACAGTGACACTGACAAAAAGGCAGGAGTCAGAGCTGGGTGTGGCAGAGTTAAAGATGTTAAGATTTGCATTGGGTGTGATGAGGGTAGACAGGATTAGGAATAAGTATACTAGAGGATCAGCTCAGGTTGAACGGTTTGGAGACAAAGCCAGAAAAGCGAGATTGCGTTGGTTTGGACATTTGCTGAGGAGGGATGCTGGGTATATTGGGAAAAGGATGCTAAGGATGAAGCTGCCAGGTAAGAGGAAAAGAGGAAGGCCTAAGATAAGGTTTATGGATGTGGTGAGAGAGGACATGCAGGTGGTTGGTGTGACAGAGCAAGATGCAGAGGACAGGAAGAAATGGAAACAGATGATCTGCTGTGGCGACCCCTAATTGGAACAGCCAAAAGAAAAAGAAGAAATAATAAAAATAGAAGAATTTCATTGGTCATATGCATGTAAGAACTGCTAAGCATTCCATCTATCAGCAATATATATTATAATAAATACAAGACTATTTTGCAGACACAGTAAAGATTTGCAGGTATGGGCAGCACTACTTTGCAGAAAAGAGACGTAACATTAGTATTTGGATGATGTCCATTGCCTTACTTGGATAGAAGGAAGTTTCTTTGCTCACCAGTGGGAGTGGGGAGCCTTGAGCAGCCTATCTGTCCCTGAAGGACTGACCTCAGCACAAGAGCTTGTAGTAATTGGTTGTTTTGTACCATTTCTAGCTCTTTTGAAGTTCCCTGTTTAAAATCCGCATTTGCATGGCTTTGCGCGGTTGTGCGCATAGCGCAGCGCCAGTTAAACAAGGTTACACCTTTTCTGGCTCCGCCAAGTCTGCTCTTCAAATTTTCCCTTAAGAAAGCTCTACTCTTGTAATAATCTAGTCTAATCACTTTATTATAAGCCTAGCACTTGTTCTCAAAACCTCTCTTCTAAGTAAGCACTCGCTAACTAAAGTAAGCACTACATCCACCTACCTTCCCTGTGAGTACCCACTTCCCTTAAAGGCACAGCACTCCCTTATAATATTCTAGCATGTCGAGTGGTAGATTGCTGGCATCCTCTCCGGTTCAGCTGGTTAATCTGGGAGTCTTGAGACAATGCTACAATTGTCTCATGTACACAGACAACCCTCCCCTCCTCCTAACAAACACAAATACATGTGAGAGATGCAACTATATAGCCAAACTGGAGGCTGAACTCTCTCAACTCAGGACTGGCAAGACCAGACAGGAGGAGAAGGTAACCACACACACACCAAACCCAGTCCCACATAGACCTACCACAACTGCAAACCAAACACATAAAAACACAAAGACATACTCGGAGGCTCTAACAAAAAAACTTACCAAAACAACAGAGGCTCCCAAAGCAGACACCCAAAAATCCACCACCTCAAAACATAACACATGCATCACATACTTCAATAAATCAGTGTGTCAAACAATCACAGCCCTTAAGGCCAAACACCATGCCTGATGCACTAGTAATAGGTGACTCTATAGTCAGACACACTAACGTTCCGCTTACCAGTCTGAACAAGGAGAAGGTAACGTTGAGCTGCTTATTGGGAGCTAGGATCCACCACATAACACACGCACTCAGGTCACTCCAAAGCAAGTACAAATATGACTCCATCATTGTCCATGCCGGCGTGAATGACCTGAGACGTACCTCCCTGGACTACATGAAAAGAGACATAGAGAAGCTCTCTGATTATGTAGCCCAGGCTGGTATGACCCTGACCCTGAGCAGCATCTTGCCCTCACCAAGAATTATGCCACAATACAAAGACAAGATGACCAGCTTTAATAATTGGCTCAAATACTGGTGTCATTCTAGGGGGATCCAATGTCTGTCTGCTTGGGATGACATGCTGGACAAGCCATGCTGCTTTGCAAGGGACTGCTTGCATCTGTCACCACTGGGCTTCCGGATATTGGCTAAGGCTCTTGCCTCCCCCATAGTGCCTTTTTTAGGCAAGGCTCAAAAGACAAACCCACCTCCTTAGAAAACAAAAATGGAAAAAAATTAAGGGTAATGCTGCTCAACGCCGGAAGTCTAAATCTCAAGATGCAGGCTCTCGAAGCACTCCTCAGTATGGAGGACATTGATGTCTGTGCAGTAACTGAAACCTGGTTCAAGGCTCCTGAGAGCACCCCAGCACTACCAGGCTGTACCTTGTATCATGCTTTTTGGCCCCAAAACTCAGGCCAAACCAAAAAGGGAGGGGGAGTGTCCATATTCATCAAGGATACCCACACCTCCAGGTTAGTGGCAACACATGAAGCATCAGAGACCATCCAGGTGCAACTAACCATAGGCAAAACTGCTATACAACTGGTAGCATGTTACAGACCACCCTCCCAATCTCAGGAACCCCACTCAGCCTTCCTGAAGACATTGGAGGATATGAATGTCTCACCAAACACCATCATATTGGGAGAGTTCAACTACCCTAACATAGACTGGGTGCATTATTCTAGCTCAAACACCCTAGCCCAAAGGTTCCTGGAATTCATAAATTCATACGCAGTGGAACAGCTAGTCACCTCTCCCACAAGGGGAGATAATATACTAGACCTGATCATCACAAACATGGGGACAAAGTGCTCCACACCGAAAGTATACCCTTCACTAGTGAGATCTGACCACAAACTAATCACCCTGGATATACATATCCCACCTCCACCCCCAAAACAAAAGACTACAGTGAAAAACTTCTCAAAAGCCGACTTTACACTTCTTAAAACTGAGATGGTATCCTTTAAGCCCACTGGGACAGTGGAAACCACACCCCACAATGCAGAATCCTTCACAAATGTTTTCTACGGACATCTCCAAGAATGCATGGATCATGCAATCCCAAATAAAACCAATACCCTCTCCAGCAAGGGCAGGCGTCCTGGAGGACCCTAGCCATAAACAAATTGTATAACAAAAGAAGGAAGCTACTGCACGACAGAGCAAAATCCCATAAAGAGAAGGCATCTCTGATCAGCACTAGTAGAAAGCTACATTCTCTCATAAAAACATCCAAGGCCAACTTTGAGAGAAAAATCGCTATGGACACTAAAGATAACCACAAGGCCTTCTTCAGCTATGTTAGAAACCTGGGCGGAAACCCTCAGATATGTTCAGAGTTAGTTCACAATGACAAAAAATACACTGAACCCACAGATATTGCCAACATTCTGGCAGACAGGTTCAGTGCAAAGTTCTCCCCTCCCTCACCCCCAAAAGAAGAAATACTTATCCCAGCTGAATGTAACCTCCTTGTCATCTCAGATGTCCAGGTGAGAACCGCCCTCAGCAAAGCTAAAAACACAGCATCAATGGGACCTGACGGTATCCCGGGTTGTGTGCTACGTGAACTACAAGAGGAGCTAAACCCGCACATTAAAATGCTATTTAACCTTAGCCTTACTTCAGGATATGTACCTGAAAACTGGCGTACAGCAACAGTAGTCCCACTCCACAAAGGAGGCACCTCTACTGACCCTGGTAACTACCGCCCCATAAGCTTAACCAGCGTGGTCTGCAAAGCTATGGAAAGAATCATTATGGAACTAATAAACAGAGACATTGGGGACTTACA
Source organism: Protopterus annectens (assembly GCF_019279795.1). Classification (NCBI taxonomy): domain Eukaryota; kingdom Metazoa; phylum Chordata; order Ceratodontiformes; family Protopteridae; genus Protopterus; species Protopterus annectens. Next base: position 834,385,869 of record NC_056731.1, read on the forward strand.
GACACTTGATCCCACCCAGTTTGGCTTTGTAAAAGGCAGATCCTGCCTTTTAAATCTGGTTGACTTTTTTGAAACAGTCACTAGAGCCATTGACGAGGGCAAAGCAGTCCATACAGCCTACCTGGACTTGGCTAAAGCTTTCGACACAATACCCCACTCTGGCATCATAGACAAGCTCAACAGCTTAAATGTAAATCCATATGTCACAAGATGGGTGGCAAACTGGCTAAAGGATAGAACCCATAAAGTCAAAATCGCTGGAGCCATGTCAGACTCAAAGCCAGTGACAAGTGGTGTCCCACAGGGCTCTGTCCTGGGACCCCTCTTGTTCGGCATTTATTTCTCAGATGTGAAAGCAAACATGGGAGGGTTGTGGCTGACAAAGTTCGCAGATGACTGCAAACTAGGTGCCATAGTCGATACACCAGCTGACACATACATCCTACAGAAAGGCCTCACTGAAACGGACAACTGGTGCCAGAGTCATGGCCTTAAACTAAATGCCAAAAAATGTATAGTCATCCCTTTGGGAAAAACAAAGTGCCCACAAATTATCACATAGGCGGTAACCCACTGAGTACAGAAAAAGTAATCAGAGACCTGGGGACCCAAGTCGATAGTGACCTCTCATTTGACACCCACATTGCCAAAGTGGTTAGAAAGACTTTCTACCTTGCCCACCTTATCATGAAGGGATTCACATCCAGATCAAAGGAGGTCATTGTGCCCCTGTACTCCTCCCTTATCAGGCCCATGATTGAGTACAATGCCCCATTTGGTATGTACCTCACCCGGCACTTGCAACAGCTAGAGAGACTCCAAAAGTACTTCACCAAGAGGATCGAGGGTCTCCAACATATGTCATATGCTGCCAGACTAAAGAAACTCCAACTCTATTCAGTAGCATACCGCCTACTCAGAGGTGATCTGTGCCTGACGTACAAGGCCATGTCCAATCAGGAATTGATGGACATGCTCCACCTCAAAAAATCCAAATCCATCAGAACCACGAGATCTAAAGATTTGAACCTCAGCACAAATATGAATAGGACATGCTGGAGGGACAGATTCATAACTCAGAGGCTTCCCATACTCTGGAACAGAATCCCAGTTCATGTTAGGCAGAGCCCCTCACTGACTCTCTTCAAGAGAAATCTTGATGAGTGGATGGGAGATCGTAGGCTTACCCCAGGGGTCATCTCTGTGTCACTACTAGACAGAGGCACAGTAAACTAATTCTGTTATGTAAGGGGGTCTTCACTGTATCACTACCAGACAGAGGCATAGTATTATAAATCTATTCTGTACACTTTTGTACCATTGCATGGGGTGGCGAAAGCCACATCACTATGGCTAGGCTTATAAATGCCCCAGGGCAGATAGCCTAGTACCAAACTATGAAACTATAAAGCAAAGCAAACTTTTTGTTTACTTTATAATGCTTTTGTATTGTTATATTGTAGTATGATCTATTTTTGAAAACATTTGTTCTATTACTATTGTTTATGCTGGTTTCTGTTTTGTGACCATTCGCTGTGATGTGGTTTCTGTTGAAACAGAGCTATAAATGAGCAATAGTATGGTAAGCCCATAAATGGTTATGAGTACAGATGGCTGAGATCAAATTCCTACAGCATGAAATGTCTGAATCACAAGATTTTGTGGAACATAATGTTGGTGAATGTTTCCCACAGGAAAGCATTACCATTATGGCTTCTTTGTATTTGACTGAAGCAATTCCTTTTTAAAAGAGATTTGTGAGATCAGGGATTTGGTGCGCATAAAGGTTCAGGGTTTGTGGGAGCTTGATATCCACATTGGGGTGCAGGAGGACATGCCCCCCCCCAAAAAAAAAACAAATGTGCTTACATTTTGAGTTTTCTCCCATTTGGTATTTTGGTCGTTTCTGTTCAGTGATGTGGTTTGTTGGAATCCTTGTGAGTCAGAGTTTTATAATGGAACCCATAAATGCAGTCCTTAGATGAAAGGGCCATATTTATGTATAGTCGTTTGATGAATGCTTTCAAAATGTAAAATCTTATGCCATTTTATTATTTTGTGTGGTTTATATTTGGAAACTATGGTCATTTCTGAATGCCGGAACTACTACTTCTCAAAATTCTTGTCTAGCTTCTACCATCCTGAACTTACCTATAGGATTTTTTTGTTAAATTTGCAATGATTTCCCCCCA
>NC_056731.1:834393060-834473060 GCF_019279795.1 Protopterus annectens
GTTCTTCATCCTCTTCATAGCTATCCTTGCTTCCTCCTTGCTAATCCACTGCACTTCATGATTCACTATCTGCACATCATCCAACCTTCTCTCCCTCTCATTCTCTTCATTCATCAGCCCCTCGAAGTACTCTTTCCATCTGCTCAACTCACTCTCCTCGCTTGTGAGTATGTTTCCCTCATTATCCTTTATCACCCTTACCTGCTGGACATCTTTACTAGCTCGGTCTTTCTGTCTAGCCAGTCGGTACAGGTTCTTTTCTCCCTCCTTAGTGTCCAACCTTTTATACAACTCATCATACGCCTTATCCTTAGCCTTCACCACCTCTCTTTGCCATGCACCTCATCTCCTTATACTCTTGTCTACTTTCTTCATCTCTCTGACAATCCCACTTCTTCGCCAACCTCTTTCTCTGTATACTCTCCTGTACTTCTTCATTCCACCACCAGGTCTTCTTGTCCTCCTTCCTCTTTCCAGATGTCACACCAAGCACCTTTCTAGCCATCTCTCTTACTAGCTCTGCTGTAGTTACCCAGCTATTCGGTAACTCTTCACTGCCACCCAGTGCCTATCTTAACTCTTCCCTGAACTCCACCTCACAATTACCATTTTTCTATTTCCACCATTTGATCCTTGGTGCTGCCCTCACACTCATCCTCCTCTTCTTTATCACCAATGTCATCCTACAAACCACCATCCTATGCTGCCTAACTACACTTTCCCCTGCCACCACTTTACAGTCTCCAATCTCCTTCAGACTGGCCCTTCTACATAAGATATAATCCATCTGTGTGCATCTTCCTCCAGTCTTGTATGTCACCCCATGCTCCCCCTCTTCTTAAAATACGTATTCAACACAGCCATGTCCATCCTTTTCACAAAATCCACTACCATCTGACCTTCTGCATTCCTTTGCTTAACACAATACCTACCCATCACTTCCTCATCCCCTCTGTTCCCTTTACCAATATGCCCATTGAAATCTCCTCCAATCACCAGTCTCTCACCCTTGGGTACAGTCATCACCATTTTATCCAACTCACTCCAAACTTTTTCTTTCTCATCCATTGCACACCCAACTTGTGAAGCATATGCACTAACAACATTCATCATTACACCATCATTTTCCAGCTTCATAAACATCACTCTATCCGACACTCTTTTCACCTCCAAAACACTCTTAGCATACTGTTTCTTTAGGATAATGCCTACGCCATTTCTCCTCCCATCCACACCATGATAAAACAATTCGAACCCACCTCCAATACACCTAGCCTTGCTCCCCTTCCATCTTGTCTCTTGCACACACAATATACCAACCTTCCTTCGGTTCATCATATCAGCTGATTCTCTCCCTATACCAGTCATACTGCCAACATTCAAAGTTCCGACCCTCACTATCACAGTTCTAACCTTTGCCTGCCTTCAGCCATTCCTTCCGCCTCTTCTCCTCCTTCGGCCAACAGAAGCCCAATTTCTGCCAGCACCCTGTTGGCCAACAGCACTGGTGGCGGTCGTTTTAACCCGGGCCTCGACCGATCCGGTATGTATATGTGTTTGTTTGCATCATGTGATGATTTGGCAAAATTTTCGGATGTGCCCCCCTGATATAACCCTCCTCCTCATTTATCTGGGCTTGGGCCCGGCACAAAAAAAATGCACTGGCTTGTGCATCCCCAGTGGCTAGGTTTTTATATATATATATATATATATATATATATATATATATATATATATATATATATGATACAGACTTTAATGTTGAGGCTCACAACCTCAGATCAAGATTTATATTCAGGGATATAGTCAAGCTTTGATAGATACAGCTTATCAGCAGTCTGTTCAAGTATCTAGGACAGAACTATTGCAGGATAAAAATAGGCGTATTGTAGATGACTCTGGCAGGCCTAGGCTGATTACTACTTTTAGCACTAATACTTTCAGGATTAAGTCAGTGATAGCTAAGCATTGGCACATTCTGAAGTCTGATCATTTTTTTGGACCTTTGTTAGATGATTATTACAGGTTTGGTTTTCAAAGAGGTAGAATCTTGGGTGAACACTTGTCTGCTTATAAAAAAGGATATATACATTCAAGTGGTCTCGTAGTCAAAACATTAGTGGGAAGTACTTTTTGTGGACAATGTAAACATTGTAAATTAATATCAAGGACTAAATCTTTCACTTCGGTCAATACCCTCAAAGTGTATTATATCAGACATTTATAGACACTTGTTCTAGTGAATAGGTTATATACATGGCATTTTGCCAATGTGGGTCTTTTTATATTGGGCAAATGTCTTTTTCCTTTAAACAGCATATAGCATTACATTTGAGTGATATCAAATGGAAATGTTTACGTAGTGCATTATATAAACATAAATTACAGCATAATTCAGCATATTTTGTTTTTTTTGGGGGGGGGGATAGACAAGGTAGAGGGGTATTATCTTACAGTTTCACAAAAACATCAAATTTTGACTAGAAAGGAGCGTATGTGGATTATTAGGTGCAGTATTTAAACTGGGTCTGAATGACCATTGATAATATATTTATATATTCAATTTTTATGTATGTATGTTAATAATTATGTCAGTTGGCATGTTGGATACAAATGTATTTATTTTCTTGATGCAACATTGGGAGTGATGTTATTTTTGATGTTTGTTTCTTCATGGGGTTTCATATATATATATATATATATATATATATATATATATATATATATACACACACACACACACACACACACACACACACACACACACACACACACGCACACACACACACACTGTGTCTTTAAATGTAATCTTTATGTATTGAAGGTGTACCATTTCCTGGTACACACTGATGAAGCCATGCGGCGAAACTGGTCTCTGATGCCATTTGTGTGCCATTAAATTCGAGCATGCTACTTCTGGCTTTGTTCTTTTATATTTCTTTGGAGTGCTGGAGTCATTTGTGGTTTTTGTCTGTTGCGCCTTTGACATTGTGCACCATTTCTTTGTTGGATGCATGTGTGTGTGTGTATATATATATATATATATATATATATATATATATATATATATATGTATATATATATATATATATATATATATATATATATATATATATGTGTGTGTGTGTGTGTGTGTGTGTCTCTCTCTATATATATATATATATATGTGTGTGTGTGTGTGTGTGTGTGTGTGTGTGTGTGTGTGTGTGTGTGTGTGTGTGTGTGTGTGTGTGTGTGTGTGTGTGTGTGTGTGTGCGCGTGTGTGTGTATGTTTGTGTATGTGTGTGTGTGTGTGTGTGTGTGTGTGTGTGTGTGTGTGTTTGTATATAATTATATATATATGGTTCCCCTTCACAAGATCGAGTTACTGAAAGCTCGAAATTCATAAGCTCGAGCTTAGAATCTCGAGTTTCAGTAACTCGAAATTATGAAGGGAAGAGAATGAAAAATAAAAAAAACAAGTTTACTTACATTTTGCAGGGGGCTGAATCCCCCTGCACTCTCCCTGCTGAAAATATCAGCTCCGTGACCGCACTATAGCAGAGGAATGGAAATTCTCCCGTTGTGCGCTTCTGCATACAGCGCGGAATGGGAGATTTCTCTCATCCCTGTTGTAGTGCGATCTCGCAGTTGATATATTTAAGTAGGATGGGTGTGGGGGGTACAGGGGGGCTTGACCCCTGCAAAAACATTGTACAGACATTTTTGCAATGTCTTTTCCGTACGCTTTAGAATTTCGAGTTTCTGTAAATTTGATCTTCTGTGTTCGGTCATCTGAATTTCGAGTTTTCAGCAATTCGAGATTCTAAAGGGGAACCATATATACATATGTATGTATATTTATACATGTGTGTGTGTGTGTGTGTGTGTGTGTGTGTGTGTGTGTGTGTGTGTGTGTGTGTGTAGATATATATATATATATATATATATATATATATATATATGTGTGTGTTTATATATTTCTGTGTGTGTGTGTGTGTGTGTGTGTGTGTGTGTGTGTGTGTGTGTGTGTGTGTGTGTGTGTGTCTGTGTAAAATCATGAAATTGTATGTCTGTGTATGTGTATGTGTAAAATCTTGAATTTGTCTTAAGCAACAGGAAAAAGAAGTGAATAATTAGAGTAATTTTACCTTTATGTTTGATAAAATGGGATCTAGTGCAGTGAGAGAACCCAGTGTATCTGCTACCATGCAAGCTTTAAAGAATGAGATGAAACTATTAAATCTAAAAGACCAATGACAATAAAAAGACCATGGTTCTTTGCATTATTCATAATATCCCCATGCTTTCATCATTTAGTCTGGGATAGATAAAGTTCTTTTTTCACGAGGTCTTTTATCTGGGTCTGTATTACGTGATCGAAGAGTCAGTTCATCGAATGGCATTTTACAGTGAAAATGCCGTTCAGTGAATTGTTATAGTGAGATCGTGATACAGTGAAGATCGGAATATTTGCACTTTCCTCACTGTAGTGCAATCTTGGAGTTGGTATATATAATAAGGGGAGGGTGATAGCGAGTTCAAGGTCTGGAATTTTTGGCCTTTAGGCCATTCAGTATTTAGACTTGGTGCTCTAATATAGACCCTTTTATCTAAGAAAAAAATGCAACAGCTCCTTGTCTGTTTTCTGAGCACAGTGTTTTAACCTTTAAATTATTGGTTAACTGCAACAATATGGTGATGACTTAGATAATTTCAGCAATATATAGTTAAACAAGATAAATTCCAGACATGTTTTGCTAATGAAATTGACATATTTTAAATATTAATAGTAAAGAAGATGTAAAGCATTGTCGCCTCAAAGCAAGAGGTTCTCCCATTCGATTCTTGGCTGGAGCACCTTCTGTGTGGAGCCTGCATGTCCTCACTGCGGTTGAGTGACATTAAAGACATGCAGGTAGGTTCGTGCATGAATGAGTGTGCCTTTTTTGAAGGTTGGGCATCAGGCTGGCAACTTGGCACCGTAAAAATCCACTGCCAATCGTTAGCCGACTGGAGTTCCACTGTGGTGACCCCTAACCGTGAAAAGCCGAAAGACATTAACAAAGAAGATGTAAACAAAATACATAGGACCGTATATACTGTATACATAAAAAATAATAAAATAAATAATAAAAAATAATAAATCCTTAAAATACATAGGAGATATAGGACCTTTTGAAAGTTTCCCTATATAGAAAAATGACACATAATAGGACAGCCACCAAAGTAAATAAAACACAAACGATATACTGTCCCAAGGTAGCAGTGAACTCAGCAGTTATAGAACTATTAATTTCAAAAGCCAAAAGTTCATTCAGTAATATTCCACGAGGTAGTCCGTAGGTGTAGAAGCAAAATCACTTTATTCAAAATTACTTAAAACAAATGTTGAGCGCTTTCCTCTACTTACAATAGACTTCATCAGTTCTGATGAAGTCTACTGTAAGTAGAGGAAAGCGCTCAACATTTGTTTTAAGTAATTTTGAATAAAGTGATTTTGCTTCTACACCTACGGACTACCTCGTGGAATATTACTGAATGAACTTTTGGTTTTTGAAATTAATAGTTCTGTAACTGCTGAGTTCACTGCTACCTTGGGACACTATATAGAAAAATGTTGTCATGATATAAGAAAAAAAAGTTAGATATTGGGATAGAACTTCATAACACAAAATCTAAATTTCAAAAGGTTCTTGATTAAGTTAATATACTAAATAAAAAACATCAAGATGTACTCTCAGATAAAATTGCATTTGCTATAGAAAATGTAATTGTTTATCGTCTTCAGTGACACCTAAAGGGATGCAAAATTTACTTAGAAGATCGTGTGATTTTTCAAGAGCTGATTGCATTAAAGAGATTAGGGGTTCAAAAGAGAAGTTAAAATCAGAAATAGAAAAAATTATCTTTAAATTTAAAAATTATTACAGCAGAATAAATCAAGATAATAGTCACTTGGACTAAAGTGACTCTAGGATTTTGTTAATATAGCAAATAATAAATAATTATCAGAAGAAGCCATACATTGTCTCATTAAACTTATAAGCTTCAAAGATACTACTAACACATAAAAGAACTTAAAAATTATAAATCTCTCAGAGTTATTGTAATTATTCCTGAGATATATCTATATATAAGTTTTTCTGAGACAAACTTATATCTATATATATAATTTTGTCTCAGAAAACTTTGGGGGGATTCATAAAGGTACAGAGATGTGTACACCTTCATGTACAAGTCTTGGTAAGATTTTGGAACTCAGGAACAGACCTAACAAGGTGCTGTATGGCAATGTAGCAAAAAAGACATACATCATTTTGTAGGGCTGGCTCTACAGCTGTACTGTATGTTAATGACGCAGTCAGGGGAAGAATATGCTATTTACCCATGTGTGCTCTGTCCCTCCCTCCTGAAGTTGCTTCCAGGAAGGCAATTATATACTGAGCAGTTCAGGAAATCACTCAGACGTGTAGATCAGCTCAGCTAGTCCACCATACTGTGGTAGTGAACATGGTGAAAAGGCTGTGTTGGTCTGCCAAACGTCAGTACAGTACAGGGATCATGGGTGGGAGGATCCACTATCCACCAGGGGTTACTCTAAGCCTGAGTGCCTTAATGGCACCTACAGCAGTGTAGTATTGGGAGGGGGGGGGCACTAGCCACAAGACATACTACACATGCACCATAATGGCACTTAAAACTGTTACATGGATTGGGGGTGGGGGGGAACTGTTATCACCAGGGTTTACTCTAAACCTGAGTCCTATAATGGCACATACAGCAGTATGGGGAATTACTAACCACCTGACATACTACACATGCACTATAATAGCACTTAAAACTGTTACATGGATCGGGGTGGGGGGGCTATTAACCACCATGGGTTCCTCTAAATCCAAGTAACATAACAGCACAAACAGCTGTACAGGGATTGGGGTGGGGGGAAAGCACTAGACACCATGGACTATTTTAAACTCTCATGCCTTAATGACACTTCAAATGATACAGGGATCAAGGATCTGGGAAACCATGACATTGAGGGGTGGCAGACAAGTCAGGGAAAGGTAAGGGGACTGTAAAGATCAACAAAAATAATTGTGATTATACAAGATATGAAAACTCTACTAAAATTACAGTTTTATTCCTTAATTAATGTATGGAATAAACAGTTCATTAATTTTGAAAACATACTTCAACTTGCACAAATAGTTTTACTGTCAAAAATCCTGAGCATCACTCATTTCAAATCAAAATAATCAAAAGATCATTAAGAGGACTCTTGAAATTTTGTGGCAGCCCAGAAAACCTAGACTGGCTTATACATACCACATTATAACATGGACAGAGAAAGCATTAAGTTAACAGATCTAGAAACCTATGGGCAGTCAGCTTTTTTCCAATTCATTATTCACTGCTTGCATGAAAAATGCATAGCAAATTCCAGATGACACGCTTTTATCATGAATAAATTGAAAGTTTCATTCACCTCACTGAAGACTGCAGACAGCAAAATATCATTAGTTTTATACAGTTATTTTGAATTTAATATTTACTCATCAACAAATTCACAATATGTTAAATATATTTTTAATATTTTTAAGAATTTCATATAGTGGCATTTTCCTCTAAAAATCGTTTTACATAAATTACACCATGGATTTACAAAATATGCAATAGAGAAATCCTGCAGTGTAAGAGCTTCTTCAGCCCAAGGTATTCCGAATAGATTGAATTCTTATATCACCTTATTTACAAAGATATAACTTAAAAACCAATAGTATCAAATTTATATGTTTCATATCTTATAAGGAAAAATTAAATAATAAATTCTCAAATATCTTTCTCTCTGTAAAAGAAAGGATTGATATGACAGAAATTAATAACATTTTCATGTTGAGGTCTGCTGAGAGAACAGTGCAATCCCAATATGAGGGGTTACTTGAAAATATTTCAGCAGGACATTTTACCCTGAAAGGTTTTCAGAAATGAATTAAGATTCAGAAACACCATGCTAGACATGTAAATTCAAAGTTAAAACAAACTGGAAGCATATTCTGTATGATTTGTATTTACTGAAAGATTTTTAAGGGAAAAAGTCAACTATTTGTTCAAGCCTTGTAGTTTAACACTATTATAATTGTTAGAGATTTGGCCATATGTAATGTTTCTTTTCCTTGTAGTTTGATCAGAATTCTCTTCTGTGGGTTGTTTTAGCTATTGCAAGGAAAATTATTACAAGAACCCAGAAACTACATCATTCACAACAGCTGTCTGGTAATAAGTACAAAGATAGCACATTTTAAACCTTGGTCTAAAGTTATATGACTAATGGAGAAGGTTAATTCTTGAGACAACCTTCTACCATAGGTAGCATAAATTTTGACTTTCCATGAATGTTCCATTTTATAAAGTATTATTTTTTTAAAGAGTGCAGATATTTCCTGTAAAAATTTTATAGCGATCTAGCAATTAATTTACTTTTTTGTTACTATTTAAGCTAAAGATGTTTGTATTATTCTACTACAGGAATTGTAAACAGTGCCATAAAACTACTTTCAGATATGTAAAATGTTTGTGTCTTTCTGCATTCATGTGTCTTTTGATATTATGACCAATAAAAATAAAAAGTTCACAGACTATTCCTTTCTAGCTCTAAACTAACTGCCTTACAATGTCCTGATGGCTCAAATTTAATCCAGGTTACAGAATTGTCAATTTCTCTACCTCTTACTTATCAAACACAAAAATCCCCAAAATAATTTTTATTGAAAGCAAGTGATTATAAATGTATGCCCGGAGAATTAAGAAAGACAGCAGATTTTTTTTTTATATTCCGATTTGCTTTGGTAAGGTTCTCAGTTAGCATCTGTAGCAGATAATCGAACATTTAGTTAAGCGAATAACTAAACGTCGATCACTAATGATCCACTCAGGGAAATAATGCCGTTGCCCAACAAAAAAAATAAATAAACACAAATGGGCTATGCCCCCCACACCCCTCATAACTAAGTATACCAACTCCAAGATCGTTCCACATTGAAGAGAGGGCAAACTCCGTGCAACGGCCAAACAACTTGTTTCTCTGAGTGGAAACTGCAGTTCGCAGTTTTGTGTGTTCGATTATTAGTGATCGACATTTAGATATTTGATTAACTAAACGTTCAATCAACTAATATAGACCGCTCGTTTATTGTCATATTTCCCCATTAGAAGAAAAACTAAGAAGATGAATTTATTTTTGGTTGTCCTGATTACAGTCTTTCAGCTGAATGTAATAGTATCATGGTCAGAGCTAATTATGGAAAGAATAACTTGCAGAGAGGAGCATATGGGCTCTAACCTTTAGCTTCAATAATACTAGTTCTAATACTATTACCTAGGGGTCTTAATCATATGCTTTAGGTTCTTTATGTTGACTAAGTCCGTCAGGAGTCAGGCACGCTTTTGGTGGAGCAGTAATTTATCCACTTTTAAGAGAGCTGAAATATCCCAATAGTACTGTGTTATCTTTGACTGTTAGCTCTAGAATTTTAATCATCAAATCTTTATGCTCATGTAACAACATTGATGGGATTCAGTAACATTCTGTAATGTCATCACAGGCAATGTGTCCCTGAACTATATTATTACAGGCCATAATTTCAGATGTTCATCGTGCATACAGCTGCAGTCATTACAGATGGGTTATCCTGCCGTCAGGCGGGTCCTCGGTCCACCGAATTCAGTCTAGGTCCGGCGTCGGTTGTCGTCGCTTCTTCCCTGATGCCAGTGCGGCAGGGGTATAAAAGAGGCAGCCGACACCATCTTCTTCAGTCTTTCTTGCCGTGCGGTGCCCGAAGCAGAAGCAGATCGCAAGTGCCGGTCGGCCAACTCCTGAGATTTACAAAAATATTTCAGCCGAAGTCTTCTTGAAAACTAAGTACCCCGTTGGGGAAACTTTTCTTGCCTCAGACCGATGTCAGACAAAGTTAATAATTGCATTTCATGTGGGAAGCAAATACCGCATAAGGATTTTCACTCTTTCTGTATACCTTGCTTAGGCCCAGACCACGATGTCTCGGCCTGCCATTTTTGTGCTAGATTCAACAAGCGCACTATTAAATGCTGGGCGGAGTTCGCCCTTCACTATTTTGGTAAAAAATGTAATTATATTATGTCGTTGGATACTCCGACTCCTGTTTTGAGTAAAAGATGCAAAGATAAGGACCGACATACGAGGTCCGCACCGACTACTGACACCATGCTAAGGCCGACTACCGGTTCTCCGGTTCTCAGCGAGGCGCCTACACAGCCCCTGAGTACTGATGACACTACATTACCGGTGTCTTCAGTACCCAAGGTCGCAAGCTCCTCGGTCCCCATTCCTACTACAGACACCGACGCCACTCTTGGCGGGGAAAGTCAGAGTTTAGACAGGCCTACCATTTCTCAAGGTGTCTTCAGGTCTTCCTCCTTCTCTATTAAAGCTTTCACTAAATCTAAAGCAGCCATGAAAACCAAAAAACAGGGACCTCAGATCCCCTCTCAAGGCCCCTTGCCTAAAAAACAGATGCTCAAAATGGCTGAGGATTTGATTACTCTTATCAGGGGTTCTCAACCCCCCTCGGACAAAAGGCCCAAATTAGAGGAAGACTACCCTTCCTCAGATCAAGCCTCTATTACCTCTGAACATTCTGAGGACCAGGATTATGCCTATTCTCCTTTCAAAGACTCTGATGCAGAGGAGTCTATTCCCTCGGTCTCCCCCCCGAGGACTATTCTTTTGGGGAAACCCTACATACATTGAGGGAACACTTTCACTGGGAAGGCCAAGATTAATCAGATTCCAAGAAAAGGCTCAGGGATTTTCTCATGCTCCCCCAGCATAGGCCCCTGGCTATCCCTCCTGTTTTAGATATATTGGATGATGTGTACACAGAAGCCAGCCTTAATCCAGATTCTTTACCTCCAGCTCCTGTTAAACCAGACAAGTATTACCGAGTTCCTGATTCTCACCAGTTCCTATATAAAAGCCATACTGCTGATCCAGAAACAATTTCACAGGGTCCCAAGGGAATTAAGGCCTCTACTGCTAAAAACCCATTGCCTTCAGAGAGAGATTCCAGAGCTTTAGAAAGGTGGGGGAAAAAGGTGTACACCTCGGCCACTTTAACCATGAGGGCATTAAACTGTCAGTTCCATATGTTAAAGTATCAACAGTTTTTGTTATCTCAGTTGAAAAGCAAAATGACACAACCAGAACAACCAGATTTAAAAGAGTTGCAGGATTTGTTGCATGGTGCAGAGCAAGTGGGTGAACATACCTTGCAGTGTGGTTTTGATGCTTTAGAGGCCTCATGTAGAGCTGCTGTTACGGGGTCTGTTATACGTAGACATGCTTGGCTCAAAGAGCAAGCCTTACCAGATCATGTCAAAGCTAAATTATTAGATGCACCTCTTCAGAAAGATGTATTGTTTGGTGTTAAAGCTGAGGAGGTACTAAAGAAAATGGAGGAAAAAGCGAAATCAATGCAAACAGTGAAAGATTTCCTGCAGGTACAATCTCCACGTTTCAGTAGAAACTGGCCTTCAAAAAATTGGTTCTTTCCAGCCTCGGACAGACCTCAAAGGGGCAGATACAGGCGCCCAAGGGGTAGAGGGCAACCTCAAGGATCTTTCAGAGCCAGACCTTGGCAAACACCAACCCCAAGAGGTGGAGAAGATAGATTACAGTCATTTAGAAAACAGACGCAATGACTTCCTCCTTTACCTACCAAGCAAAGCTTTAATGGCAGCACCTTTGGGCGGAAAAGTGGCATTATTCTCAAAAAATTGGCATATTGTTACAAAAGACAAATGGATTCTGGACATTATAGACAGAGGCTACAGGTTCCACTTTCACACCCTTCCAAAAATGAGAGGCATGCCAAACCTGCCACAAAATCAAAGGGCAGAGGCACAAAAACAAATTTCAGCTCTCATGGACATGAAAGCGATTCAAGAGGTACCTGCAAAAGAACAAGGTCAAGGGTTTTATTCCAGACTATTCCTGGTACCAAGGAAAGACAAAGATTGGAGACTTATCTTAGACCTATCCATCCTAAACACATGTTTACAGGTACCAAAATTCAAGATGCTCTCATTACAGCAGCTTCTTCCCATGCTGGGCAAGGAGTCTTGGCTGGTAACATTGGACCTCAAGGAGGCATACCTGCATGTCCCTATCAGACAAGATTGCAGAAGATACCTCAGATTTCTTGCAGGTTCAACCCATTATCAATTCTCTGCATTGCCCTTTGGCTTATCTACTGTGCCCAGAGTGTTTACAAAATGCCTGGCATCAGTAATCGCCTTCTGCAGACTACAAGGAATACAGATCTACCCATATTTGGACGACTGCCTGATCCAAGCGGACAGCAAGGACATACTACTGAAACACCTGGCGTTTGTAATAAGACTGTTGAACTTTCTGGGATACACAGTCAACAAAAAGAAATCAAAACTAATACCCTCTCAACAAATAATTTTCCTGGGTGCCAGCTTGAATACAAACACCCAGATGGCCTACCTCATGCCAGACAAACAAGGGCAACTGTCTCAATACTTCAGCAAAATGGCAACCTTCACCAGGCTGACTGCAAGGAAAGTCCTGCAGGCTCTCGGATTCATGGCATCTTGCATCCTACTAATCCCATGTGCAAAGCTGCATATGAGGAAACTTCAATGGTACCTAAAAAACTTATGGTCTCAACACAGTCACAGCTTGGAAACAATTATACCACTCATTCCATGCCTTCAAAAGGAATGTCTGTGGTGGGCTCAAGCATGCCAAAGAAACATAGGTCTCCCTTTCTGTGTACCTCAAGCAACTCAAATCATCACAACAGACGCCTCAGACTACGCCTGGGGGGCACACATGACAAATCAGTGTATTCAGGGAAAATGGTCCCAAAAAGAGAAGCACCTACACATCAACCAAAAGGAAATGCTAGCCGTGCAAAATGCTATTATGGCCTTCAAAGACCTACTGCATCCAGGCCAGCTATTGATAAGGACAGACAATACCACAGTGATGTGGTACTTAAACAAACAGGGGGGAACTCATTCATACCCCCTGTGCAGGCAAGCCATGACCCTATGGAACACAGCACTGGAATTGCAAATTCAACTACAGGCACATTTCCTGCCAGGGAAGGAAAACACACTGGCAGACAGCCTAAGCAGAAATATGACAGATCCACACGAATGGAAGTTGCATCCTCAAGTTTTCACAAAAATAACTCAGGCATGGGGACAGCCAGACATAAATCTCTTTGCTACCCACAGAAATCACCAGTTGAAAAAATTTTGTTCAAGGACCTATCATCCACAGGCCTGGAAAGTGGACGCACTTTCTTTCAATTGGACAACGTTGACAGTCTATGCCTTTCCGCCTCTTCCTCTGCTGCCCAAAGTTCTATTAAAAGCCAGAGCAGAGAGGCCGAAAATGATTCTCATTGCTCCAGACTGGCCAAGACAACACTGGTATCCACTCCTGAAGAGCCTGACACATTGGCCACCATGGATCCTACCTCTAGTCCCTCTTCTGTTGTCCCAGCACAACTACAAGACTCTTCACAGCCAGCTCAAAACCCTAAATCTAGCTGGATGGAGAATTCCTTGATTTCCCAACAGACCCTCCTCTCCAACGAGGTGCAGGATGTCATCTTGGAGGCCAGAAGACCTTCTACTAGAAAAGCCTACTCCGCCAAATGGAAACGATTTTGTGCCTGGAATCAAGAAAAGGGCTAGAATCCTTGGGTAATAGATTTACCTCAAATTTTACAGTACCTAGCTGAGATGTTAAACAGTGGACTTTCCTTCTCCTCCATCAAAATCCACGCTTCAGCCATTTCAGCACAATACAACACAGATCCTCCTTTATTCTCTCATCCTCTCTTAAGACAGTTCCTCAGAGGGGCCAAGAATATAAAACCCCCAAGGAAACCACCAGTCCCTGCTTGGGACCTCAACTTCGTATTGGAAAAGCTGATCCTTCCTCCCTTTGAGCCAGCTGCTTCAACAGAACTACAATACTTGTCATGGAAAACAGCCTTTCTTCTGGCTATCACCGCAGCACGCAGGGTTTCGGAGCTACAGGCCCTCATGGCTGTGCAATCTTTCATCATTTTCCATCAGGACAGAGTTTCCTTTTGAACCAACCCTACTTTTATGCCAAAGGTAGTATCCAGTGTAGCTTTGAATCAGACTATCCACTTACCTACCTTTTATCCTAATCCACAAAACAAAGGGGAAAGACTACTGCATTCCTTGGACATTCACAGACAACTTTGTTATTATTTGGACAGGACAAAGCCATTCAGGAAATCCGAGCAACTCTTTGTGTCCTATGCTACAGGTGCTCAAGGAAAGGCTATTTCCAAGCAGACTCTCAAAATGGATAGCCCACTGCATACGCTTTTGTTACTCATTTCATGGAAATACTGTGCCTACAAGCATCAGATCCCACTCCACCAGGGTCACAGCTACCTCTGCAGCTTTCCTCAGGGGGGTTTCTACCAAGGACATTTTGGAAGCAGCCACTTGGAGTTCAGTGCACACCTTCTCCAAGCACTACCACCTTCCACTATACTCAAAATCTAGAGCGGGCTTTGCCACAGCAGTCCTGTAGGGCATCCTCACTCCTCCTAGTTCCACTTAGTGCCTGCCACCCCTACTTAGCGTTGGGAATCTTCCCATCTGTAATGACTGCAGCTGTATGCACGATGAACATAGCACAGTTTTGTACCTACCATAAATGTAGATGTTCGAGTGCTCATACAGCTGCAGTCCAGGTTACCCCCCCCCTCCGTCCCCTCTTAGGACAGGCCTTATGACAAACACCTTGTCATACAACCTATTTGGGGTATTCTTTTATGGTGTATTTGCTTGCAACTACTGTTTTTTGATTATTCTATATTGCATGATTACATAAATTTATGTTTTGCCTTCCTTCTGGGGGCACCTGACATCTGGGGCAAGAAAAACTGAAGAAGATGGCGTCGGCTGCCTCTTTTATACCCCTGCCGCACTGACGTCAGGGAAGAAGCGATGACAACCGACGCCGGACCTAGACTTTCGAATTTGGCTGACCGAGGACCCACCTGACGGCAGGATAACACATCTGTAATGACTGCAGCTGTATGAGCACTCGAACATCTACATTTATGGTAGGTACAAAACTGTACTTTCCAGCTGATTACCCTGTACCTTGGTACTGAGTTTATCCATGACAAGTACATATATGCTTACAGGTGATCGACTGCAGACTATAAAAATGGAAAATGGAGCCCCCCGCCCCGAATTTGAAGTAGGCATTTTTTTTGTAAGGTATATTTCAATGACTGTGCAAATTAAATATCTTCCAAGTTAAGAAAATCTTCTCAGCTGGTGTGTTTTTGAGGTTTCCTACACTGAGTAACTGTTTGGCTGCTTTAAGTTGCTTTAAATGGATACCATATGTACTGCATTTACCCTGGCAGCCAGTCAAGGCTGAAATAAAAGTCCAAGACAGAACAGTTCACTTACCAAATTAACAAATTAATATGTTAAAAAGTTAAACTAAAATGTACACCTCAGTGTCAGTGTTCTTACTTTTCTTGTTTGTCAGATATGCAGCTTTTAAACTTTTTAAATTTGTAAAGAGATATTATATGGGTGGAAAACCTCAGTTGCTCAGGATTGAGTCCTAAATTCAAGTCTCTAAAGAGCTTGCATATTCTTCTCTTGTCTGTGTGTGTTTAGCCAAGCAGTTCAGATTATTCCCCCATCACAACAGCACTCTGCTTAATAGGCTAATCTGGACTACAGTATATATATATATATATAGCGAGAGAGAGAGAGAGGGCATGGTTTTTGCCCTTCTAATCTAGGTCCTGGCTAAAAAGTGTCCAAGATCGACACTTAATCAGTTAATAGCTGAATACACTAAAACATATTTAAAAATGTTCTATCTAGTGCTACTCCCAGGGAGAGGGGGCTCATCCCAAAAAAAGCAAAGCATTCTAGCCAGCTATTTGGCTCTCCCATGGCTAACAAGCATCAAATGACCCACAGATGGCACAACTTTCTTAATCAGTGACTGAAAACTGCAATTTTGTTTCTGTACTGAGATTCCATAGGAAGCTGCAGTGGTGGTGCTGCGGTAGCAATTGTCGCCTAACAGTAAGATGTTGTCCTGTTCTATTCTCAGCTAGAGCGTCTTCTCTGTGGAGACATGCGTGAATGGGCGTACCTTCGTTGAAGGTTGTGCGCCAGAGCTGGCAACTCGGCATGTAAAAATCTACTGCCAATCATTAGCGGACCGGAGTTCTGCTGTGGAGACCCCTAACCGGGAAAAGCCGAAAGACACAACAACAACAACTGAGATTCCATAGGAAACAAAGTTACTGTTTCACCTAATAAGTCAGTTTTAGCTTGTATTTTCAAGGACATTTGAAAATATCAACTTGTCCTATTGCATATATTATAGGGTAGATTGCCACATTTTGTTTTACACATAAACTGGAAAATAAGCATGCCATATCTGCCATGGTACAAGGTTCGATCCTGACCACCGAACAATTGCCTGTTTGGAGTTTGCATGTTCTCCCTGTGTCTCTGTAGGTTTCCTCCTCTGAAAAACATGCTGAGTGTTTCCACCTTAAACTCTTCAATGAATGGAGGTGTGGGCAGCAGCACACACTCTACATGGTGACCTGTAGGTGGAAGAGATGTATAGACTAACCTCTTTGGACATCTACTGTGGTGCACAGTATCCTCAAGATAGGAGAACACGGATCACAGACTGTGTGCCATGAAAGAGCTAGCCACTTGATAGTGTAAAATGTGGCTCCAGGTAATTTGGTCATGTTGACTAATGTTGCCAAAATGGGCATGGGTAGTTATCAGTGATAAGTAGGTTGAGGACCCGGCCTACTCCAATCTATGCCATGGAACAATGCTAATGGTGGGAGCAGTGTATGCGCCCCTATTGGCCAGTGTGTGCCTGCCGTAAATGCCAGCAGCTTTGGGTCAGTAGGCTACTGAAAGCAAACAACACAGACTCTGCAAATGCCATAAAACTTTAATTCCAATTGCAAAGCTTTCAGATCAAGTAATTCTTCCTCAGTGCCAAAACCATTTGAAAACACAAGTATTCATTAAATAACATTTTCTGACAATGAAATAATCAGCTCACAGATCAGAAAATACAATCAAAGTGCTTAAAGATGCAGGTCACTTAAAGACAAAACTTTACTTTAAACACATTTATGTTTTAAAATAGGTTTCAAACTAATATTGGCATTGATACCATTTTTTTATCGGCTTGAAACGTGATTATCCATTTATAGTTAGACATTTCAAGTTTATTATCTAAATCACCTCCTCTAACACCACTATTAATAACCTCTATAACCATAAAGACAGGAAGGTGTTCATTGCCATTTTCCAAACAGTTTTTTGCTAATGCATTAGTCTGAAAAGATGTATGCATATGAGACCTATGTTCTGTTATATGCTCTTTCAATTTTCTATGTGATTTACCTATATAAAAAAGCAGTACATTTTTTGCAGGTCACAAGGTAAATAGCAGTAAAAGTGTTTCAATTTGCAAAACATTTAAATATGAAGTCTTTCCCGGATGTCTAATAGCAATATATGTTCTCATATTGTGAGTAGAACATTTCATGCCTTTATAGCATAGACGATTCTTTAAATTGGAACAATTTTTATAAGTAAAACTTGGCTCATTGCCAGTCATCGACCTTAACTCTTGTAAAGCCTTCAAAATTCCCCAGCTATTCTTAATATATTTTACAGATTTTGTTTAGGTGTTAAACTTGGTTAGGTAACGTATGTTGTTCTGCATAACATTTCTTGACCTATTCCCATGATATTCATTATCTTGTGTAAAGAAAGATTAGTCATACCATCCCTATTCCTCATTAATTCATCTTCAGTATCATCCAGTAACATATTATTCTGTTCTCTGTCCTTAAAGTCTAATATCATTTCATCCATCTGTCTTAAAAAATTTACACCATCTCTGTTAAGCGTACTTGCACACTGGAGTTGAATTTTCATAGTTCCTTTAAATGTATGTTGAGCATGCATACTTCTATTGTGCAGATAATGATTAACTTGTGTTTCTTTTTAATATATGCTTGCACTGATAATACCTCTATCAGATTTTATTAGTACATCTAGAAATTGTATTTTGGTCTCAGTATAATTCATCTTGAACTGTAAGAAATCAGTAGAAACTTAATACAATTGTTCAGCTCTAAGACATTCCCAACCCATATTAAAACACATCATCCACAAATCTTTTAAAAAATAAAACTTTCATTGAAAAATGTATGGGTCCATTATAAATAAATTCCTCTTCCCATTTTCTAAGCTTTAATTTAACGTACTTGTTGGTGGTGGGAGTACCCATTACCACACCCGCTATCTGATGATATAATTGTTGGCCAAATACAAAAACATTATTTTCAAGAAATACATCTAGTAGCTCACAAAGCTTCTCAATTTATCTGTTAGACAACAATTTTAAATTATTTAACATTTCCCTAATGGCTTTAACTCCATATTGACTGGGAATAACAGTGAATAAAGATGTTATATCTAGAGTTACTAGCAAACAATTATCTATGTTCCTACTTTCATACCACTCATACAATCACTTCTGCTTTAATTGATTGTATTTTCTGATTGGTGGACTGATTATGTCATTGTTGGAAAGTATTGCTTTATGAATACTTGTGTTTTAAAACGGTTTTAGCACTGAGAAAGGATTACTTGATCCAAAAGCTTTGCGATTGTAATTAAAGTTTTATGGCATTTGCAGAGCCCATGTTTGTTTGCTTTTAGTATTATTTTGTGTTCAGTAGGCTATTGACCAGCTGGTGTCTAGTTGCCCAGCCTAGGTTACCTGGGATAGCTTTGTTGAACAAAAGCTGAGCATAAAGTCAATCATCCTGCCAAATGTGCACAGGGAATTGCTACACTTAATGTAGGGTCACTGTCAGGATGCAGCTTGGAAGTGGATGACATGATGATATAGAGAAGGTTTGACATCCTATGCATCCAAGAAACAAGATGGAAGGGCATTGTACTTGATTTGGGATCCAGAGTCTACTACTTAGGAGGGGGACAGGCGAGAAATGGTGTGGAAATTGTGGAGAGAGAGAGAGAGAGAGAGGCTTCAGAAGACAGTGTAGGACATCATTAGTGTGATAATAGGGCAATATTCATAATCTCAGCCTGTGACCCATAGAAGGGTGGTGATAGCGAGGAAAAGAGTGCATTCATACAGCAGTTGCAGGACGTACTAGTCAAAGCAGGACAACATGAATTGGTGTTGATAATGGGTGACTTGCATGCACATATCAAGACAGACAGAACAGGCATGAGGACTGCCTGGGTCCACATAGGTGGGGCAACAGGAATAAAGAAGATAAGGCCATTGTAGACTTCTGCCTGGCAAATGGCTCGATAGCAGTTAACACATGGTTTAGAAAGAGACAATCACATGATCACATGCAAGAGTGGCCAACATGCAACTCTTCTTCTAGTAAGGAGATGGCAATGAGGTAGAATTAGTGATTGCAAAATTATCCCTGGTGAAATAGTCGGCCCACTGCATAAACCACTGATTGCCATAATCAGCTGCAAGCAGTGGTCAGAGAAGGCTCTAAGGTCAACAGAGACCATGCTGAAGACCTGGAAGTAGACTGGAGAAAAAGTACAACAGTTGAAGAAATTACTCTGAGCTCTAGCACCACAAGAAGAGGAGAAAATAGCTGAAGTTGAAGAACAATGGCAGCAACTCAAAACAGCATGTGTGAGGACTACAGAACCAATATGTGGCCAAGCCAGGTATGGAAATAAGGTACATAAGGAAAGCTGGTGGTGGAAAAGAAAGAAGGAGTGCAGGAAAAAGTGGGAGATAGAAAAGACCAGTAAGGGTAGGAAGGAATATTGGTTGGCTAACAAAGAAGCAGAGAAAGGAGCTGCAATAGCAAATACTTTCCTCATTTGCCTAGAGGAAAACAGCTCTTGTACCTAGTTTCCTCACTTGTCTAAAGGAAAATAGTTGTCTGTTCAGGCATGTCCAAGGGTCAGGGTTTTCTCCTGTCTACCTGATGAATCTGGGCATCTTGGGGCAATGTAGCAATTGCCTCATGTACACAGACAACCCTCTCCTCCTACCACCCAACGCTACAACCTGTGAGAGATGCATTTATCTAGCCAAACTGGAGCCAAAGCTCTCTCCAACCAGGACTGAACCCTTCAGTCAAGAGGAAAAGGTTAACATTTGCACCACACTACACTCATCACATAGTCTCACTAAACCTACACCACCAAAATCCACACTTAGAAACTTAAAAACATTCACAAAGGCTCTCAATAATAATCTGCTCAAGCAACAGAGACCTCCAAAACAGAAAGGCAGGCAACCTCCACCCCTCAACACAACCCAAAAGACACATAACCCACAGACTCAGTCTGCCACTCAACCACAGCCCATAAAGGAAAACAACGTACCGAACACATTAGTCATAGGTGACTCTATAGTCAGGCACACTGATGTTCCACTCACCAGACTAGACAAGGAGAAGGTTACTGTCATCTGCCTATCAGGTGCCAGGATCCGCCACATAACTCACGCACTCAGGTCACTCCACAACAAATACAAAAATGACTCTGTCATTGTCCAAGAGACTTACCTCCCTGGACTACATGAAAAGAGACATGGAAGAGCTCTCTGATCATGTAATCAAGGCAGGTATAACCCTAGCCCTGAGTAGTATCCTACCTTTGCCCAGAATTATACCACAGTAGAAGGACAATATGATTAACTTCAACAATTGGCTAAGCTTCTGATGTCATTCTAAGGGTATCCAGTGTCTGTCTGCCTAGAACGACATGGTCGGCAGCCATGATGCTTTGCCAGGGATGGCCTGCACCTGTCGCCCCTGGGATTATGGATAACTGGCTAAGGCTCTTGCTGCCTCTATAGTGCCTTTTTTAGGCAAGGTTCAAAGGACAAACTC
Organism: Protopterus annectens; assembly: GCF_019279795.1. Taxonomy (NCBI): domain Eukaryota; kingdom Metazoa; phylum Chordata; order Ceratodontiformes; family Protopteridae; genus Protopterus; species Protopterus annectens. The sequence continues at coordinate 834,414,102 of NC_056731.1, forward strand.
ACCACCCTAACAGGTACAGGCAAGCAAAAACTTAGGGTAATGGTACTTAGTACTAGAAGTCTAAATCTCAAAATGCACTCACTTGAGGCACTCCTTAAAATGGAGAACATCGATATCTGTGCAGTGACTGAAGCCTGGTTTAAAGCTCCAGAGAGCACCCCTGCATTACCAGACTACAACTCATACCATACCTTTTGGCTATCTAACCTGGACCAGAACATCAAAGGCAGAGGTATGTCTATATTCATCAAGGATATGCACACCTCCAGGCTAGTTGCCCAGCATAATGCATCCAAAAATATCCCAAGTCCAACTAACTCTGGCCAAAACTGCAATCCAAATTATAGCTTACTACAGATCCCCTACAATGCCCCAGGATTACCACTCCTGTTTTCTGAAGTACTGGAAAATACTAGGGTTCAACCAAACACCCTAATAATGGGAGATTTCAACTATCCCACCATTAACTGGCAAAGCTACTCATGTACCAACTCCTTTGCTCAACGGTTTCTAGAATTCATAAATTCCAATGCCCTGGATCAACTTATCCACACCCCAACCAGGGGCAGCAATATCCTAGACCTAGTCATTACCAACATGAGTGACCAGTGTTCCACACCTCGTCAACTCCTTGTTGGTCAGATTCTACCATAAGCTAATCACCATAGATATCCACATCCCGCCCCCACCCCACTTCAAGGAAACCACTGTAAAAAATTTCTCCAAAGCCAACTTCATGCTTCTTAAGACAGAAGTGTAAAATTTTACAGTACCCTTACAGATGGACAATTCAGTTATGACTGCTGAATCCTACACAAATGCACTTTATAAGCACTTACACAAGTGACTGGATTGTGCTATCCCCAACAGAACCAAGCCACTATCCTCAAAAAAACGGAAGCCAATCTGGTGTTCCACTGCTGTAAACAAACTCTTCAACAGAAGGAAGAAACTGTTGCAAAAGAGAGTAAAATCCCATGAGTGGAAGAGTTGCCTTGTCAGCCTCAGTAAGAAGTTAAGATCCCTCATAAAATCCTCCAAAGCTAGCTACGAAAACAAGATTGCCACTGATTCCAAGGACAACCACAAAGCATTCTATAACTATGTCAAGAATCTCAATGGCAACACCCAGATGTGCTCTGAGTTACAGCACAATGGCATGAAAATCACAGAACCAACTGATATTACCAACATCCTGGATGATAGGTTCAGTGCTAACTTTACCCCCCTCTCACCCCCTAAAAGACCCATAGCTATACTGGAAGAATGCAGAGCCTCTGCAGTCACAACTGCGCAGGTAAATACTGCACTCTCCAAAGCCAAAAACACAGCATCCATGGGATCAGGCAACATCCCAGGCTGCGTTCTACATGAACTTCAGAATGAACTGGCTCCCCACCTAAGCAACATGTTCAGTCATAGCCTCACATCAGGCTTTGTACCCACTGAATGGTGCAAAGCAATAGTTACCACTCTACAAAGGGGGAGCAACCATGGACCCTGGGAACTATCGCCCTGTTAGCCTGACAAGCCTGGTCTGCAACACCATGGAACATATCATCATGGAATTCATAAACAAAGACATTGGAAACCTCCAAACTATGGACCCCACCCAGTTCAGGTTTGTGAAAGGCAGATCATGCCTCCTAAACCTGGTCAAATTCTTTGAAACAGTCACCAAAGCCGTAGACAAGGGTAAGGCATTTCACACAGCCTATCTTGACCTTGACAAGGCTTTCAACACCATCCCCCATTTTGGAATTATAGATAAACTCACTAAACTGGGTATACGTCCTTACGTCACAAGATGGGTCATCAACTGGCTCACTATCAGAACCCACATTGTAAAAGTTGCAGACTCCAAATCTGACTTCAAACCAGTGACAAGTGGAGTTCCACAGGGTTCAGTTCTGGGTCTTGTCCTATTTGGTATCTACTTCTCTGAAGTATGGGCTAACACAGAGGGCCTCTGGCTGATGAAGTCCACAGATGACTGCAAATTAGGTGCCATAGTCGAGTCCCCAAATGACTGGACATCCTAGAGAAGAGCCTCACTGAGACAGGTGCCTGGTGTCAGAGCCATGGCCTCAAGCTCAGTGCCAAAAAGTGCATTGTCATCCCCTTTGGAACAAACTCTGTACCCATGAACTACCACATAGGCAGCAGTCCACTTAATGCCAATAGTGTGATAAGAGACCTTGGGACTCAGGTGGACAGTAGTCTGTCCTTTGATAATCACATCGCCACAGTAGTCAGGAAATCCTTCTACATGGCACACCTCATCACAAAAGGGTTCTCATCAAGAAAAAAGAGTCATTGTTCCCCTCTGCTTGGCTCTCATTAGACCCATTATGGAGTACAACTCCCCTTTTGGAATGTACCTCACAAGACCTCTGCAACAGCTGGAAAGGCCTCAGAAATACCTCACAAACAGGATTATGAGACTCAAACAGATGCCCTATGCTGACCACCTCAAAAAACTCCAGCTTTACTCCGTAGCATATTGTCTGCTCCGAGGTGATCTCTGCCTAACATACAAAGCTATGTCAAACCCAGAGCTGTTGGACATGCTACATCTTAAGAAATCCCAATCCCTCTGAGATACACACTTTAGGAACCTAAACCTTATCAAGCACAATAAACAGAACACGCTGGAGGGATAGATTCCTGTCTCATTGACTTCCCATACTCTGGAACAAGCTACCTATCTATGTCAAGCAGAGTTCCTCATTAGCAGTCTTCATGAAAAATCTTGGTGATTGGATGGGGAATAGGAAATTCACCCCGGGGATCACTTCTGTGGCTCTGCTCAACAGGGGCAAGGACAATAACTTTCTTGGGTGGCAAAAGCCAGGGAAACTTGCTGGCTAGGCTTTCATAGGCCTTGAGCCGATAGCCTAGAACCTACCTATGAACCTATTAATAATAGGGCATCAGAGGCACTCTACCAGCTTCTGGAAAGTCTCACAGGTAGCACAAAGCAACTGTATCAGGGTGCAAGGCAAAGGCACAAAGATGAACAAGATAGTCAGACACCTTTCATAAGGGATGCCAGCAACAACCTGCTGACCAGTCCACAGGACATCAAATGCAGATGGAAGGAGTATTTCCAGCAGCTTCTGAATGAAAAAAGCCCCAGAAAAGCTTTACTGCCCCAGAAATAGCATATGATGAGAGAAGAAGGGGAGCCCACCCCAGAAGAAGTAAGAATAGCACTAAGGAAAATTAAGTCAGGGAAAGCAGCAAACTGAGATGAGGTCACAGCAGATATGATAAAGATGCTGGGTAATATATGGGGAAAATGGCTGCTGAGGGTACTCATAGCAGTATGTACAGAAAGGTGTATCCCAGATGACTGGAGAATAAGCATCGAGAGGGTGATTGATAAGTGGATTCACAGAGTAGTAGAATGTAAAATGGGAGATGAGCATTTCAAATTCAGATCAGGATGCAGCACAACTAATCCAATGTTTGCAGTGAGACAGATAGTTAAGAAACTAGAGATGAGGAAAGAGTCCATAGTTGAGAAGGTAGAGATGAGGAAGTAGTCAAACTGGGCATTCCTGGACTTGGAGAAATCATATGACAAGGTCCCAAGAAAGCTGATCTGGACAGTACTGCGGTAGTTTGAAGTCCCATAAACATTGGTAGAATTAGTGCAGGCTGTGTACAAGGATCCAATGACTCAAGTACAGTGTCTTCCCTCACAGAGGGGTTCCCAGTGGGAGTAGTTGTACACTGCTGTTCATACTGGTGATGGACTACATTATCAAACAGGTTGAAGAGGACAGATCAACAAAGTTGCTGCATGCAGATGATGTAACATTACAGGCAGACTCTGAGCAAGAATTTCAGCAAAGGAGAGGGGAATGGAATAAAAAACTGAAGGCACATGAGATGAAACTAAGCACAGCTAAGACAGTGGTAATGGCGGCAAATTGGGGCAATCAGAAGAAGCTGAGAATCAAGATAGAAGGGAAGATAGTGGAGCAGGTAAATAGCTTCAAGTATCTGGGAGGGGTGGTGGAGGAGAAGGAAAGTCTGAATGAAGAGGTCAAAACTAGAATCAAAGGGGCTGTAGCCAACTGGCATAGAGTCTTAGGTGTAATCTATGACAGAAGAATGATAAAGAAGCAGAAAAGTAAGGTGTACAAGACAATGGTGCGGCCATTACTACTGTATGGTACTAAAACCTGGGCAGTAAAGGCAGAGCAGATTCAGAAGCTAGAGGTGATGGAAATGAAGTGCTTGAGAAAGGTGGTGTGATGCACACTGTGGGACAGATGAAGAAATGAGGACATCAGAGCAAAAGACAAAGTAGCTTCAGTTGCAGAAAAGCTGAAAGAGAACAAAATAGTGTGGTTTGGACACGCAGAAAAGCAGAAGACAATATTGTGAAGAAGATTTGGGACAGAGAGGAAGAAGTTAAGAGGAAACAAGGACATCCAGCATAGCGATGGATGGATTGCATGAAAGAAGATCTGAGACAGTCAGGCATGAGCATTAAAGAAGGCAGGAGTGTGGCATTGAATCAAGAGAGATGGTGACAGTTAACACGATACCCCTACTCCATGTAGAAAATGGGAAAAAGGGGGCTGATGATGATGATGATATCTGTCATGGTAGTCCTGCATTCATTTTAGACATTTATTTGTTGAGATTTCTTATCTGGCAGAGAGCTCTTACCCTCTGGACTACTTCAGCAAAGACTGGTGCTACAGATGAGTAAGAAACATTTAAGCCATATAAAATTAATAACAATTCTGAAATAAATGGATAAAAAATACAATTATATTCATAGATTCATAAGAGTATACTAGGTTAATGACCACTGGGACCTTTGTAAGCCTAGCTGTGCAACCCAGTTGTATGGCTAGGCTTATAAAGGCCCAGTGGTCATAAGCCTAGTGTAATGACCACTTGGGCCTTTATAAGCGTAGCCATGCAACCCACTTTTATTCCACAAGTGTATGTGCCTCACAGGTTATTTTAAAGGGTATATGTAAGCTTGGGCAAGATTTACATCCTGCCTGTGGCCATTAGAGACATAGGTGTTAGACATAGGATGAATTTCTAATTTCCCATTCACTGGCCAGGTTTCTGTTGAATAGGGTTAGGGAGGAGCTTTTCTTCACATGAAGTCTGTTCCAGAGAAGGGGAAATTCTCTGAGACACATATCTGTCTAAAAATCATAGTATATAAAATAATTCTTGACTACACAGATAAAAAATCTGGGTTACTAATAAAACTTAGTTTTTAGTTCCATAATTTTGATCTATAATAGACAGGTTACAGTGGGCATTTCCTCAAAGTCAGGTGAGTGGTCTACCATTCTTTTTAAATATAGTGTCACCAATAATGAGTAGATAATGTCTTGCCTTAGGAGTCAATATACCTGGTTTAAATATGTCTCCTATATCTCAGAATCTGTGGTTTATCATAGGATCATAGGAAGTTACAATGCTATTGGCCCTGAGAACCTTACAAGCCTAGCCAGGAATTTAGCCCATGTTCCAACAAGTCAGCCCCTATGTCACTGTCCAGCAGGGGGGTATTCATGCTGTCTTTGATAACTGTGTATGTGAATTTTTATTTTGACAGAGGAAGGTATGTATGTATGTACTAGCTCAGTAAAAAGCTTTGGTATAAGCACTTCTGAGGTTTCTGGGTGGGTAATAGCAACCAGAGTTTCTGCAAAACTAGATGAAGGTTCTTGTGCTTGCTCTGGGAGGACGGAGACTGTGAGCAATGTTTCACCTCGCGTTAGTTAATACATCTGCATATCTCATGGATGTGCAATAATTCATTCTGATTAATATCTGGCACTTCAAACAATGTCTCAAATATTCCCTCAAATTTTTTTTATTTTCAATTAAAATAGCATTTACATAATATTTTTAAATATCATTTTAAACAACTATATACAATATTTACAATAGTCTATCTTTCAGTTATATACACTGTATGTTATTAAATATAGAATTAACAGATCAGTTATCAGAGATACAGTATTGATTATTGCAGAGTGTCCAACAAAGATATAACTTTCTTCCAAGGATTATTTACCAATGGCCTGGGACAGATTCGTAGTTCTTTGATTTTTATTTCCATCGATGCAGGTGTTTTCAGTAAAGTGTAGAATTCTTCCAAGGTCGGGGCTGTATTTGAATTCTACCTTTTGGTTATGCATTTCCTAGATATAGCAAGTATTGTCCATAACAAATACGTATTTGTCTTATTCAGGTAGGGGCCTTCATTTACATTTAGTATAATCAGTGCTTTAGTTAAGGTAAAGGATTCATGAAATAAAGCTTGTAAAAAATATTGATTCCATTCCAATATGATATAATTTTATTATATTCATAAAAATAAGAATTCAGTCTGCTTTATTTGACTTTTCACACCTCCAGCAAAAACATTTGTAGTAGTACTGAACTTTTTTAATTCTGTCTGGTGTTAAAAATGCTCTATGTAAGTATTTCCATTTTAATATTTTCCATAACTGTGTGTTAGAGGTGTAATTAACTGATAGTTAGATGTTAGTTTTAATTTCTTCTGTTAACTGCAGTTATGATTGTTTGGGAATTGTTTATATGCCATTAACTCTTTATATAGATTTGAAATGGAATTTTTATTTTCACAACTATTATATATAAATTCATACAGAAAAATGTATTAGATTTGGAATATCTTTAAATGAGGAATTATTAATTAATCTGCATAAATCTTGAGTGTATATTAGAATGCTTTGTAAGGTTAATCAGCCCTGTGTTGGATTATTGTAAGCAGTTTTTATCATATGTATATCTAAAACATTTAATGTATTTACACATTGAAATCAGCATAAGAATCCATTTTGTTCCCAGGAGGTTATTGTTTCCCTATATATTTGTGAGGAAAGTACTTAGTAATGGTAAATGGGGTTAAAAGATCAAACCAAATTTTTAGATCTCTGTTTGCATTGATAAGTTTCGTAAAGGAACTGATGTAATGATTTATCAGTGTTGTTTTAGAAGGTTTTGTTATATTATATTGTATACTTATGCAGAGTATGTACCAAGGTTTGTTTGATTTGTCTACTGTTAATTTTTTAACAGATTAAATTAATTTGTTAATATAGCCATATTCTTTCCAGTTGGCAAAATAATTTGGGTTTATCCAGTCTATTGTAGTTTTAAGCACAGATGCTTTTATATATGTTTCTTTTTCTGGGAAGTTCAATCCTCCTTGTTTCCAGGGTCTAATTTGATGAGTTAGAGCTGCTCTATTCTTTTTGGGATACCATAAAAATTTTTATAAATATGAATTTATTTCTTTAAAAATGCATCTTTCAGGAATTAACTGTATTGATAATGCTACAAATAGTGTTTTTGGCAATAAGACCATTTTTATTAATTGCAATCTGTCTTCAAAAGTTAATATAATTTTGTTCCACTTTTATATATATATATATATATATATATATATATATATATATATATATATATTTATTGTTTCAATAATGTTTTTATAATTTATCAATTTTTTTTTTGTTTATATTTTTGTATAACACTATTCCTAAATAATTTAGCGTAAGTTCTTGTTTTCCTGTTTTCCTGTGATTGATTTATCTGTAACTTGTAGTTCCTTTTTCTTATTTAAAAACAGAAATTTTGATTTTGATCTATTAAAGTGTAGACCTGAAATCTTATAAAATTTCATCATTACTTCTTCTAGCTCTCCTAATGACTTTCTGGAGTTTGATAGGGTTAATAAAATATCATCAACAAAAAGCATTATTTTAGATATGTATTGGTCATAGACTTCTATTCCTTTTATTCTTGGATTATTGCATATTATTTCTGCCAAGTATTTCTATAGCCAAAGCAAATAAAATAGGAGAAAGGGGGCATCCTTGTTTAGTACCTTTCATTATATGGATAGATCCTGAAGTAAAAGGACCTAATTTAATGTAGGCTAAGTTATTAATATATATGTTTTTAGTAATAAGATGAAGGAAGGTAGAAATTCAAATAATGCTAAAGTTTTAAATAGATATTTCCAGTTGAGAGAAGCAAATGCTTTTTCTATGTATAATCCAATTACAAGTGTTTCTCTATTTTCTTTATTCACATAATCTATAAGAGTAAGTATCCTTTTAATATTATCACGTGTGTGCCTGCTATATAAAAATCCAGTTTGATCATTATTAATTGTCTTTGAAAGTGGGATTTTCATTCTGTTAGCTAGGATTGACATGAATATTTTGTAATCATTATTCAGCGATGATATAGGTCTGTATGAGGTGCAAAGGTCTGATGGTTTATTATCTTTTAGAATTGGTGTCATGAGAGAATATTTCCATGAGGGTGGTATTTTTGCTTCTGACTGGACTTCTAGCAAAGTTTTATGAAAAAGGTAGATTACTGTTGAAGGGAAGAATTTGTAAATCTCCATAATTATACCATTTATCCCTGGAGCTTTGTTATATTTACTTTCTTTTATCTTGTCAACAATTTCTTTGTGGGATATAGGTTTTTGTAGGTCTAGCTTTAAGTTTTCTGGAATTATTTTTATATTGACAAGGTTTGTATCTAAGTTTATTTGGTTGGTATCTAAATCTTCTTTTTTGAAGTGTTCCATATAATCTAACCGAAATGCTTTAAGGATGTCTCCTATATCTGATACTTTTTTCCCTTTCTTTTCATGATATATATTACTAATGTTATTTGCTTTAGATTGTATTTTAATTCTTGTAGATAAGTTATGTAGATATCTGGGGGAGGTGGCTAATGAGTTTATTTTTAATTTTTCCAAGGCAAGACAAGTTTTGTGTGTTAGAATTTCATTATATTTTTTATTGAATTCCTCTATTTCATTTTTGACTTCTGGACAATTCTGATTTCTTTTAGATTTTGCTGTCAGGAGTCTGCTATGCAAGTCTAATGATTCAAATTCCCACTCTCTAACTTTGTTTTTGTACCAGCTAAGGATCTTACTAAATAAATACACTTTTAATGAGTTCCAGACCATGACTCTACTGATTTCTGTTGTATTATTAATTTCAAGAAATTGTAGTTCTGACAACATCCAGGGTCTGAATTCTTGAATTTTCATGATATATGATGGAATTCTAGTTGCGAGGATTAAAGGTTTAAACTCTATTTGGAGCTTCATTATCAGAGAGTCATGATCTGAGAAGGGGCATGGAACTATTGAGAAGTTGAGGATTTTTGTTTGTAAATCTTGAACTGTGAATAATTTGTCTATTCTGGTTTGTGTTCCAAATCTATGGTCTGTATGGGAAAATAATAAGGATTTATCATCTTTTACTTTAAAAGTGTCTGTTAAATGAAATTAATCAATCCATCTTTTTAAGGATTTTGAAATAGTTGCTATGCAAAAAGACTTCTTGGTGGTTTCAGAAGCTTCTAAGGTACAATTAAAGTCTCCTCCCAGTATAAGATTTCCTTTATAATTGTTGGAAATAAAATCTAGGTGTTTTTTAACCGTTCCTGCTTCAATTCCTGGGAACCAATATAGATTAGCTAATGTCCATATTCTGTTATTAAATTTAATTATAACACATGCTAGTAGACCTTCTCTGTCTTCATATTTATAAATAACTTTTGGAGTGATTATGTTTTTCTTCCAGAGAATTGATACTCCTTTTGTCTTTGTTCTATATTTAAATTGAGCTAAGACTGTATAGTCCTTAGGGTTCCAAATAAAGCTATCATTAGTCTTAAAATGCATTTCCTGGAGAAATACTACTTATGCCTTATTTAAATTTAAATATTTTAGTAAGTTTGATCTTTTATTTGCATTATTTAAGCCTTTAGTATCTAATGATAAGAATGTTAAATCCATTTCAAGTTATTGTTGGAAGAAACATTGTGCTTCTTTTTTTATTTTGATTATAGTAGTTGTACCATATTCTCTTATAACATTGAATGTTATTTTTATGTGTGTAAACTTGGGAGTGTAATTTAATGTTTTTTCTTCTTTAAATACAAGTAGCATAAAATTCTGGTCAGGCTTTAAAAAAGTATTTCTATAAAACATTAATTCTAAAGTATCAAATACAAGTAAATATGAATTTCCCATTAAACATGGAATGATAGTAATTCCTAATCCAATAGTTAAAGATAGATTTATTGGATTATCACTCATACCTTTAATCAACAGTATCAACTGAGCTCCATATGTTAAATTATTATATGGAGAATTTTCTTAAAAGAGATATGAAATTCTATATTATTCTATTATTATTCTATAGTATTTTATATGTCAGGATGGACTGTTAGTAGTGTAAACAATTATTATGTTGACTTAGAAAATATCCAATATTTAGTTACCCTTAAGAGATCCCAAACATGTCAGATATGTCATTTCAGATAAATTAAATGCAACAGAGGAGCATACACTAAATAACCCAACAACAAATAGATTATTACTAAAATAATTTGACTAAAAGGACTCTGTAGGAGACAATGAGTGATTACCAATGAAATATGAATTCACTGTAGGTGTACCGTCTTCCTTTACTTTCCCACTCTTCAACTCACCAACTTCAACTTACACTTGTGAAAAGACATGGCTTATCAGTGGGATCCTGACTCTGAGTAGAGGCGCCCTACATTCTAGCATGCAGTGCTTTTACATATTTATAGATTTACAAAGCAGAGTCTAAGAAGGGACTATGATCACCCTGCATAGGGCACCTCCTGCTTCCAGAATGAGTAATCACATCAGGTCTAAAATGAATGTGTAGGTACCCATATGGTAATCAAGACTTAACTTAGGTAAGTATTAATCAAATAGTGTTTAGAGCGTCTTAGAGAGTTCTCGGGGCAGTTAGAATACTCTTAAGCCTCTCCTCCCTTGACCAAAAACAGAGATTTCCCTTCCTTTTTTTCCCTTGTTTTAAATCAGTACTAATAAAAGAAATTCAGCAAACATAGATAAACAGCAATAACATTCAGTAGTCCATCTTGTACCTGACTCGCAATCCATTAAACAAGTCAGTGACTAACATCACTTTAGTAAACATTATAAAGACAGATTAGAAGTAATTTCCTAGCTCTTTAAATTTTCTGATAAAGCAAAAAGTTAACAATAAGCTATTTTAACTAAAAGTGTAAAGCATTTCAATTATTCCTTGCATGTATACATTTCTGCTTATATTGTAGTGTCATTAGCTGTCTTTGAAATCTGTGCAATACTTCACTTCTTCAAATCATTCCTTTTTCAATTCAGATTTTGTTTTGTCAAAACGGCAACAATATTTCAAGGGCACAATTAATATTTAGACTGATGTTTCAAATAAATAACTTGTCAGTTGACAATTGAGTTAGTTTAGAATGTATGGTTAGTGCAAATATAGCATGTTGCAAAAATAATATGTATTTTTTCATGTGCTCTAGAGACTGTCATATGCAAGTGGCATATATAATGTAGCATATATAGAGCTGCCAGCTTATGAATTCAGGTTGTTAAAGTAAGTTATGCTTATAAATCAGGCAGTTTCATTTAAGTTCACAATTAATTTGGGGCATTTCAGTTGAGTTTCCAGGAATGTGTAGTCCAATGTGAGTATTTTATAAAGTATTTACAAGTTGTTCTATTAAGTTATGTAATTTACCCTTCCTTAGATTGTAATTCAATTTAATAGCTAAACAACATTACTTTTTTACAAAACAAAAATATCCCCACGGTATCCGGGTGCCTCTGTACAAGTAGAGAAATCCAATTGCAGAAAACAGACAAAGGCAAAGCTCCAGGTTTTCCAACAATTTAATAAAAAAACTAACACAAGCACTTTCACAATGATGCTTCTTCAGGTGTATGAATAAAATCTAAGTAACACCATTCTTATACTATTTAAATCTAGTCACATGATTAACAACTCAAACACTTAAAGGTAAAAGCTACATTAAAAACATACATACAGCATGGCAGCATAACATGCATCCCTTTTATCTATGTAATGGCCTTTTTCTGAGTATAGGTCTTAAGGGTACATGGTCATTAAGACCATGTCCCTTATCTGCTCTTAATCTCACAATCCATTTTGCCTCCAGTTCTACATCTAATGTCGCCTCCCATTGGGTTCTCTAAACATCTCCCCAAAACTACAAGTTTAAATAAGTGTTGTTCTGTAGTTTCATTAACGTGTTTTGCTAGTGCATTGAATGTACTTTTTTTCTTAATGTGCTACAAATGTTCTCTCACTGTGTCCTTAAGCTGTCTATCCATTTTGCCAACATCGAATTTATTACATACTTGGCATATAGCAAGGTATATGACATGTGAGCTATCACATGTTGCACTAACCCTGATGTTAAAACAATTCCCCTGTATCCGGGTGTCTAAAAATCAAAAAATCTTTTGCCATGTATATGCACACCTGGCATTTTCCACAAGGTTTAGTCCCTGCATTGTCTTTAGATGTTACAAAATCTCTTGAATTACAGAGCCTTCTCTTTAAACTTTTTTTTGTTCTTGAAAGAGAACTGTGGTTTCAAATCTATGTACCTACTCATTTGTCTTTCAGAAGTCAACACTTTCCAATGCTTATTAATAATTTCCATGTATTGTTCTATATTCCTAGAGTAACTAAGGCATACATTAAGTTTATTGGGGGAGTGTCTATTTCTTACGGCAGGTGTAGGATTCTCACTTACATCTGAAAAATAAGGCTTAGCTCTCGTTTGTCTCAGCCTCTTTATTTCCATCCTGTTTTTCTGTATAATTTTGTGATCATAACCCCTTTCCATAAGTTCACCTGCTGTCTTATCTGCCTGTTGTGAAAAATCATTTTCATTAACATTCAATCTAGATGCTCTGTGAAACTGATTTTGTATCACGTTTCTAAATATAAATTTAGGATGCATGCTTTCACTACTCAATAAATTATTAGCATGACATTCTTTCCTGTATAACTTCATACTTAATTCATTATTTTCTCCTTTAAAAATAGTAACATCCAAAAAATTCACTTCACTGGCTGACCAGTTTAATGTGAATTTGAGAAACTGTGTAGTTTGATTTATAAATTCAACAGAGGCCAATAATGTATCTACTGTCCCATCCCATAAAACAAAGAGGTCATCCACGAACCTCCGAAAAAATAAGATGTTATTCTGAAAAGGACCTTTAAGCAAATTTTCAACCTCCCATTCGGCCAAAATAGCATTAGCATAACTGTTGGCACACGATGTTCCCATTGGGACGCCGTTGCGCTGCCAATAAATGTTGTTCCTGAACATAAATATATTGTTCTCCAGGACTAGCTTTAACAATACCTGCATTTGTTGTAACTTCAACAGTGTAAAATTCATGCTTTTTCCATCATTCTACTGACACTACTAATACCCGCCTCATTTGGTATTACTGTGAACAGTGACACTACATCTAGTGTAACCAAAATACAATTTCCAGGTAAATATACCTTCTTTAAAAAATCATATAGGTCCCTGACAAAATGTTCTGTGTCCTTCAATATATGTTCAGACTCACTAATCAGTGGATGAAGATACTTCTCTAAATATATCGATACTGTTTCAGTGCACCAGTTTTGCCCAGCCACAATTGGCCTCATGGGAGGGTTCTCCAACCTTTTATGTACTTTGGATGACCCCTCTGTTATAGGAATGGTAGGACCGAGCATTAAAAAATACCTATATAAGTTCTCATCAATAATGTTATTTCGTAGAAGTTCACTCAAGTTATTATGCACTTTCTCTATGATAATCTTCACTTGTATGGGTGTAATAACCCAATAAAAACTTTGATCTTTTAACATATCAAGCATAGCACTGTCATAAGCTAGTCTGTCCATTACTACAACCTGACCCCCTTTGTCGGCTGGTCTTATCATAATGTTGGAATTATTTTGCAATTTAGTCATAGCTTCATATTCATGTTTGCTCAAATTATACTGCTTATTTTTATGTCCTCTATCATTCTGTGAATAATACAGCTCATATGCATCATCAATACAAAGTTGTTCAAATGCATTCACCAAAGAATTTTGTTTAGGTACATGTAAAGGAGAAAATAATGAATTAAGTATCAAGTTATACAGGAAAGAATGTCATGCTAATAATTTATTGAGTAGTGAAAGCATGCATCCTAAATTTATATTTAGAAACGTGATACAAAATCAGTTTTACAGAGCATCTGGATTGAATGTTAATGAAAATGATTTTTCACAACAGGCAGATAAGACAGCAGCTGAACTTAGGGAAAGGGGCTATGATCACAAAATTATACAGAAAAACAGGACGGAAATAATGAGGCTGAGACAAACAAGAGCTAAGCCTTATTTTTCAGATGTAGGTGAGAATCTTACACCTGCCGTAAGAAATAGACACTCCCCTAATAAACTTAATGTATGCCTTAGTTATTCTAGGAATATAAGACAATACATGGAAATTATTAATAAGCATTGGAGCGTGTTGACTACTGATAGACAAATGAGTAGGTACATAGATTTGAAACCACAATTATCTTTCAAGAACAAAAAAAGTTTAAAGAGAAGGTTCTGTAATTCAAGAGATTTTGTAACATCTACAGACAATGTAGGGACTAAACCTTTTCTTAAATAATGTCCTTGTATAACGACGCAGTGCTGTCCTTCCGCCACTGGATAGCTCCGCTTTGCCATTGCTGATGTAATGCGCATGCTTTTGGAACTTGCATTGCCACGCATATCCAGTACATTAGTGCTTGGGAAAGTAAGCAACGGAGAAAAGATCTCCGTTGCTACTTTTTTTTTTTTTTTTTTAAACTCTTAAAATGAAAGACTATATCAACGGAAAAAAGTTCGGGCGACCAAACCTTTTTCCGTTGTATGTTCTCAACGGGCACGCTGGTTGGGTTGGCCAATCAGCATGCTTGTTTTATGATGTTACCGGCCAGTCATTGTATAATACAATAGTTATTAGATTAATGGTGGACACTGTTATGCGTAATGGGTTATGGGGCATGTTAGCGATTAACTCTGAAATGTTTTGTTTATATACATACTGTCAGTTGATTTATTTCCTATAATATTAACATAATATATAAAAGGAACTTGTGAGAAGTGAAGCTTTCTTTACATTCTATCAGCCTCATGAATTATTTCATTTTTTTTTTTTTAACACTCATTAATTAGGAACCGCTATATTTGCATTGTCATAGCAACAGAAAACAACTGTGGCAGTTTCTATGGACTTTGTGAATCTGCGAAGTGCATTTAGCCTCGCAGATGACAAATAAAAAAGTAATGCTGCAGAAACCAAACAAAAGCAAACCCCCAGGTTTTCCAACAGTTTAATAAAAAAATGAAAAAAAAAAATTTTCTTAAATTATTTCATTGTATAATAGCAATAACCCACTTCTGGATGTGGGTAATGTTGGATTTACCCACGGTTGTCTTTGTTTGGTCACTCGGGCTTCGCCTCGTGACCAAACCACACCAACCGTGGGTAAATCCAGCATTACCCACACCCAGGCGTGGGTTATTGCTTAAAAATAACATGTTGCAAAAAGTAATATGTATCTTTTCATGTGCTTTAACAGTGCAGACAGCTTGTGGAATCAGCATGTTAAACTGAGTAATACTTTTTAATCAAGCAGCTACATTTAAGTGCACATTTAGTTTGGGAACATTTCAGTTGTGTTTCCAGGAATATGTAATCCTATGAGGATAAATCATAAAATATTTACAAATAGTCCTGTTGTGTATTTATTTTACCTTGCTTAGGTTGTTTTTCATTTTAATAACTAAACAACATTACTTTTTCTTATTATTTGTTATCTGTGAGGCTAAATGCACTTCACAGGTTCACAGTGTCCTTAAAAACTGCAGCAATTGTTTACTGTTGCTATGGCAATGCAAATAGAATGTGAAGAAATCTTCACTTCTCTTAACCAACAGTACATTTTCCCTCCTTTTTTTTTTTTAATATATTTGTTATTACTAAAAGAAATAATTCAAAGGACATATGTACATGAATGGAACATTTCAGAGTTAATCACGAACATGTCCCCAATCCCAATAAGCATAACAGTGAGTATCATTAATCTAATAAATATTGTAATGACAATTAATTAAGTTCACTATTCCAATTAGTCTACCCTAAAACTAGATTATTTTAGACTATTATTTATCTATGTATTGATACTGAGATATTAAATATATACAGAATTAGTATAGTAAATAGGAGAGAATTTAGAAAGGGAGACAAGATGCAGTTAAAATAAATAATGAGAAAAGAGAGAAAGAAAAGAGAAAATTAAGAGAAAATACACATATACTATGTATGTTGATTTACAGTATAAATATTTTATGTGCTATATAACCATCCTTCTGTGAAAGAAAAGTAACCCTGTTTTACATACCTGAGGTAATGTGAAAACTCTCATGTGTCATTTATTTTCAAAAAATATAGATAAAGATTCCAGTAGTTAGTTACCTTTGTTTTAAAATTCCAAGCAGTAAAATTGGTCCTTTAAAGGTATGTTAAAACAATTCATATCATAGTAGATGCTTTGAGAGATTTGGCTGTAACAGTGTCAGTCTTTTGCTTCTTCTTTTTGACCTCCGTCCAGACATTTCTTTCTTTTGTTCTCTTGAGAGAAGGTGACATCCAATCCATATCTTCTGGTAAAGTAATCACATTATTATTTTTAATAAATGAATAGGCTTCATCTAAGTCAATAAAAGTTCTCATCTCATTGGCATACAGTATTCTTATCTTAGCTGGATGTGCAAGTTGTGCCTTGATGTTATTTTGTTTCAGAAATGTTATCATTGGCCACACTTTTTTCCTTTGTTCCATTATTCTAGATGAATAGTCTTTATCAAATCTTACCAGGCTCTGTGTATATTTTAGAGGTGCCTTCCTCCAAGCAGATCTTAAAATCAGTTCCTTGTCCAAGTATGAAAGAAATTTGATAATTATTGACCTAGGAGGAGAGTTTGAGTTAGTGGCAGGTTTCCCAAGAGCTCTGTGCACCCTTTCAATACCAAAGGAAAGTCCTTCTTTTAAATTTAAAAAGTCAGGGATCCAGCTTGATAAAAAGGAAATAATATCTTCACCTTCTATGTTTTCAGGCAGTCCGAAAATCCTGATGTTATTTCTCCTCTCCCTATTTTCCAAGTCATCTACTTTATTAACCAACCAAGTGTTTTGTTTAAGAAGGAGTTCTTTCTGTGTTTCCTCTTCCTTAAGTCTGCTTTCGAAGTCATTTAGAGAAACCTCTATTCCTGTTATCCTTGTCTGGTGCTGTAGCATTTCCTTGAGGGTGTCAGCCTGTTTTAAGATTTTCTAGGTTCTCTTTAAAATCATCCATCTTCAACGACAACTCCTGCATGGTAGATGTCATCTGTTGTAGTTCCTTTTTTAAGGCAGCATCCTGGTGAGAATTCCTTGAGTTGCCAAGTGAATATATCTCCTAGCTTTTTGACAGGAAATTATTTGCAAAACTTCACCAAAGTTTCTTATTATGTAAATTAGTCCTTTATCTATAAGATTTTATACTTTGAAGAAAAAAAAAGAATATTTTTTCCTGTCTTATTTAACTAGTTATATGGAGCTCTAAAATACTTCTGCTTTCAGTTAGCCATTCAGGCTCTGCCCCAATGCCTCAAATATTCATTATCAAGAAGGTCATGGAAGGTTAGGTCATGCAGTGTCTGCATACATCCTGTCATTTTGTCCCATATTTTAGAGTTATTTGATGTGTTGTTTGTGTGTGTGTGTGTGTGTGTGTGTGTGTGTGTGTGTGTGTGTGTGTGTGTGTGTGTGTGTGAGAGAGAGAGAGAGATGGGGTTGGTTAATGGCAACCAAATGTTAGTTTTATGGGGCTTCTAATTTATAGCTTTATTAAATGTGTTATGTACCATAAAATTAAACCTATTTAATTAAAAAAGGCTGATTATACTAAATAGATATTGTTTACATTAAGCAGCTATAAATAACTTTATGTACTCTATAAAAGGTTAAAGACAGCAGTACAAATCCAAAACAATTAGTTCACACTTTTACCTTGTACAATGCAGCATGTGTTAAGTGTAGCAGTTTCACTCTCGGTGAACTACTAGCAGTTCGAAAAACACTCCCGCTGCACAAGACAAATGTAAATAATGTCATATTACTAATGCATGACTGCACAGTTGTTCTATTTCTATGCAGCAAGCATTTAACTGCTACAGTTAAAGAAAAAAAAACAATTAGCCTGGAGTCAGTTCAGTTAGTTAGTTCAACAAGTAACTAGTACTTATATCTTCAACTTGAACCAAAATGGCCTCAGGACTGCTGCTTAAAATGCACTGCCTGATTAAAATACTTTCTTTGATGAATGAGAAGTCATTGTGTATTTACGTTATTATTACATCAGACCAATGTTGGTACTATATAACTTTTCTTTCAGAATTCAGTTGTAGTCTGTGGTGAAATTCAGACACAGTGGTCCATCAGAACTTTTTTGACTGTAATGTTGAAGGTGTACAATGCATCCTCAGTACTTTCCAAGAACTGCTTAGAAACCCGATATGTTATCACGTTTAAAAATTATTTTATTAAATATTTATTTATTTATTTGACATTTTTTGACCGGGAATGTCTGACTGAGCTTGCACCCTTTTTCAGCAGAGGCCCGGGGAGAAGACCTCCACAAAGTATTACATGCACCATAATAATGTTTACAAACAGTACAGTATACGTGAGGTAATATAAACATGCAATGCAATGCTTGGATTCCCATTTGTAGCATGAGTTTAAAAAATATGTAAAAAAAACAATGTAGTAATAAAAAAAAAAATAAGCAAGTAAAACAACAATTTTACAGACAGCCCATTCTCTAAGCACAATAATGCCCATTCAGGGCCCACCCATCTGAGGTCCTCCTAGCGACCTGCAATTTGAATATTCACAAAAAATAGCTACTGCTTCCATCTATATTCTACCAGGAAAGAACATCGCTGTCCTTGAACACATTCTTTCTTGGCTCTCACAAGCTTTCACCTATGAAACTATCATACTGAGCGATGTAAACATAAGCATATCATGTAATATCCCATCAGTTTTAGAATAAACAATATTAACTTCATTTTTAGATTCTTCAGTATATGTTCCATCAGTTAAAACATCAGTAATATTTGCCCAAAAGGTGGGTACAAAAGTAAAACCCTTTTCAAGTAATCACAGTGCAGCCTGTTCAAGGTAATCTGACTACAGCTATAAAGCTTAAAGTCATCTTTTTATAATATGCTTATGCAGGGAAAAATAACTAATGAATTGTATCAATATATAAAAGTTGATAAATCGAAAGTTCCCATTATATTTGGGATCCCAAAGCTACATACAGATTTGTACAACCCTCCTATGAGACCTATTGTGAATGCAGAATGATCAACAATGTATACTGTTGCAAAATGTAATTAGGTTCATAGGTTGGTACTAGGCTATTTGTCTGAAGGCATTTATAAGCCTAGCCAGAATGTGTTGGCTTTCGCTGCCCCCTTAGATTAGTTCCCTGTGCCTCTGTCCAGCAGAGCCACTGAAGTGATCCCCGAGGTAAACTTTCTGTTTCCCATCCACTCGTCAAGGTTTCTTTTGAAGAGTGTTAGCGAGGAGCTCTGCCTAATGTAGATTGGAATCTTGTTCCAAAGCATGGGAAGTCTCTGGGACAGGAATCTATCCCTCCAGCATGTCCTATTTATTGTTGTGGTGAGGTTTAGATCCCTAGAGCATGTGGCTCGAGGAGATAAGGTTTTCTTTAGGTGAAGTATGTCCATCAATTCTGGGTTGGACATGACCTTGTATGTCAGGCAGAGATCACCTCGGAGTAGGCGGTATGCAACCGAGTACAACTGGAGTTTCTTCAGTCGAGCTGCATAGGGCATCTGTTTGAGGCCAGTGATCTTCTTGGTGAGGTACTTCTGTGGTCTTTCCAGCTGCTGCAGGTGTTTTGTAAGGTACATCCCAAATGGGGTGTTGTACTCTATGATGGGTCTGATGAGTGATGCGTAGAGGGGTACAATGACCTCTTTTTATCTGGATGCGAACCCTTTTGTGATTAGGTGGGCCACGTAGAAGGATTTTCTAACCACTTTGGCAATGTGATTATCAAAGGTGAGATTACTATTTACTTGGGTCCCCAGATCCCTTATTACATCTTCCGTATTTAGGGGACTACCACCTATGTGGCAGTTTGTGGGTACTTTGTTTTTTCCAAAGGGGATGATTATGCACTTTTTGGCATTTAGCTTGAGGCCATGATTTGACACCAGGTATCTGTCTCAGTGAGACCCTTTTGGAGGATGTCTGTGTCAGCCGGAGAGTCAATTATAGCCCCTAGTTTGCAGTCGCCTGCGATTTTTAAGTTTTTTAATACAATAGATGTGCACCATAGCCTTGCAGACCAAGCTAGTCAGGCTTATAGGGTGATAGTTCCCTGGGTCTTTTGTGGCTCCACCTTTGTGGAGCAGAATAACTGTTGCTGTGCATCACTCTGTGGGTATGTAGCCTGTGGAGAGGCTAAGTTTGAACAGTGTGTTTAGATGAGGGGTTAGTTCGTCTTTGAGCTTGTGTAGGACGCAGCCTGGGACACCGTCCGGTCCCATTGATGTTGTGTTTTTGGCTTTGGAGAGGGCTGTTTTAACCTGAGTGTCTGTGATTTCAGGGACTCTACATTCTTCTGGTATGGTTATGGGCCCTTTTGGGGGTGAGAGGGGGGTGAAGTTTGTACTGAACCTGTCTGCCAGGATGTTGGCGATATCGGTCAGTTCAGTGTATTTTATGCCATTCTGCACTAACTCCGAGCAGATCTGAGCATTGCCACTTAGATTCTTGACATAGTTAAAGAATGCCTTGTGGTTATCTTTGGAGTCCTTGGCAATTTTTCTTTCAAAGCTTGCCTTGGATGATTTTATGAGGGATCGTAGTTTCTTGCTGATACTGATCAGGGATGTCTTTTCTGTACTAGTTTCCTCCTTCTATTGTTTAGCTTGTTTATGGCAGGAGTCCACCAGACTGGTTTCCTTTTCTTGGAGGAGTGAGTCTTGGTTTTGCTTGGGATAGCACATATGTATATATATTGATAAACTAAAATATATATGTATTGATAAACTAAATTCTTTCTGTGGGCAGTTTCCTCAGATGTTAAAAGATTCCTGGGATTTTTATGTGGGCTTGTAAATAATTTATATCATGATTAAATAATATTTGTAACCATAGTTGTCGGTTATCTTTTTTTTTCAGTTATACCACACAATTTAGGTATTAAATGGTTTAGAGAGACAATAAGTGTTTTAAAGGAATTTTCTAATAGTGATGTTAATATTTTATGTTGTTTCATGGGGATGGTTTTGAATAACAATTATATATAATTTCATGGGGACTATTTCCATCATCATCCATCAGGACACATAGGTAGGGATGGGTGTGGCTTGTGCCCCTGTACTTGCTAATATGGTGATGTACTGTTGGGAAGAAAAGTGTATTTTGCATTCTTAGCTTGTGTCCTGCTGGAATTATTATGGCAAGTTTTGGATGATATAAGCATAATTTAGACAGATACCTTGTAAAGGATACGTGCATTTCTGGGTTAGATTAATTACACTACTATATCTTTGCAGTTTACACAACATCTTATAAGGACAGACTTTATTTTTTGGATGTTGACATCACATAAGATGGTCATAATTAAAAGTTCTGTTCAAATACTTATAGGAAGCCATTTTATTCATATTCTTTCATACATTATACTATCTGCCATCCATATGCTCAATAACGAGCTCTTTAGGAGGAGAGATGGTCTTTATACCCCCAATGGTATCAAAAGATGACAAGTTTAAATTGGAAATGATAACCTACCCACCTTTAAATGTTCCCTAAAAGAATACTTATCAAAATCAGGGACCTGCTCCTATGCCAATCGTAGCTGAACTTACTGACTATACTTCGCTCATCACCCTTCAACCTAAGTCATACTTCACAAACCTCTCCAGCCTCCTACTCTGCTCCTTTCTTCTGTTTTCCCACTGCTTTACCATATCCACTTTCTCTCTGCAGACCTTTGCTTTGCCTGTCTTTCTTCCCTAGTCACCTAAGCTATCTGAAGGCACCATACCTTACACTCTTCTTATAATCTCTTTTTCTCTCCTTCCTTATGTCCTTCTATAACCCTAATATATGAACACTTTCTCATGCATAAGACATCACTCAATTTCCTCTCATTGTCTCTAATCGTGTAATCTGGAATATCTCTTTTAAAAGTTGTATTAGAGTTGTGTCAGATTTCATTTATCTCATGCTAATCTATGTAACAAATAATATGACTAATGAGTTTGTCATCCCATATTTTCTCCAGCTCATATTTTTATTTTTCATTGCACTATACTATGAAACATATGTTCTATGTTTTTCTCATTACAAAGCTTTTTCACTCCATGTTTTGTAGTGTTACTTGATACTTTGTGATTTAAAATACCTGTAATTGATTTCTGATAGATTGTGATTGTGGAGCTTTTCTCTCCGGGCAACTGCTTAAAATGGGCACTTTTTGGCCCATTCGGACTTTCCCGATAAACAAATGTCAAATAAGTAAATAAATAAATTATTAGAGAGAGGTAAAGGAAAACTTAATAAGAAGAATAATAAGCTTGAAATGGGTCAAGATAATTTTGAGAAATCCATGATTTTAATATATAGCTTTGATAGTTATAACATAAAACAGGTTATTTTTAATAATTGGGATTTTTTATCAAGTGAAGCGAATGTGGTTAAGAACTTAGGCGATGAGCCTTATTTTGTTAATCAAAAAAAAAAAAAGAATTTTAAACAAATTTTAGAAAAAGATGGTGGGAATGATAACAGACATAAAAGTGGCACATTTAAATGTTGCATATGTAAACAATGACCTTACACGTTGGAAAATGAATTTATTGAAATAGTGAATTATGGAAAAATCATTTCCAAAAGTCATTTGATTGTACAACAAAAAGTTTAATGTATAGAAAATTATGTAGGAACTGTTCAGCATTTTATATGTGGAAGATGGAGAGAGCACTCAAAGAGTATATACATGAGCATGTATATGATATTCAGAAGATGAACATTAATAATGCCCTGTTTAAACATGTGCTGGTGTTTGATGACTATTGCTTTGCAATTTGGATGCTTGAAAAAGATTGGTGGACCACTGGGTGATATTATTGAAAACAGAGAATTAATATGACAGTTATGGTTATTTACTTTTAAAATTCCTGGACTGAATGATACTACTACACATCAGAGAGTTTTAAGATTAAAAGCCATGAATTGTTAGGGCTTAAATTGTTTTAATGATATTTATATTTGTATTTAAATTTGAAATTTCTCTACAGATATTTTGAACTTAAATGTCATTGATTTTTAAGTTTTTTAATACAATAGATTATTTTTATGTGTTTGTGCTTATGAAAAAAGGGGGAAAGGTTTGTGACCATTAATGATATCACATGATTCAAGGGTATTTCAACTTAGATTAACATATGCTATGTTATTCTAATGAAGTCTGGTGATCTTTGACATGAAAGCATTTAACCTAATTAAAGGGTGCATTTGTTTTGGAACCTAGAACATTTTTTTGATTACTAAGGCTAGTATATGTTTTTCAAGTTTCTTATTGAGGAGTATTTTATACTCTGGATTTAACACAGGTCACTCACAGCTTCAGTAAAAAAAGAGGGCGTACAGCTTGAACAGTATCACTCCAGTGCTTCAAAGCACTATAACTTGAAATCAACCAGCTGTTTATGGCTTAAAAGTGGGAAGAAAAGAAACAGCGAATAAATGTCCTCCTGGCAGTCTTTCTTAAAACTTTGAAGAGATCCTGAAGCATATGAGTAAATAATCATATTTTAAACTAATCATGAAACTGTATCATTTTATGAACTCACAAATATTCATGCGATAATTAACATGTTCAACTAAAGCTGTGAAAATCTTCATTAAAAACAGAGAAATATAAACATATAATATCTTACATAAATAAATATATATATATATATATATATATATATATATATATATATATATATTTTTACATTTGTTGACCGGACTAGTCTAACTGGGTACATATCCATTTTCAGTAGAGGCCCGGGGAGAAAAACTCTAAGACACATACAAAATACAATATAGAAAGTTGTAACAGTTCAAGCTTAAAAAAAACAAAAACAGCTATTGTTAATAAAAATACAAAATACAATGCCCATAATAAGCATAACACAAACAGTAAACAGTAAAAGGTAATGTACAAGAGATGATATTATACACATATATACATATATTTGATTTGCAATACGATGGTCGATTGATTCTTTAAGGATAAGTCTATAAAGATGAAGAGTATTCATTAGTGTAAAGGTAGAAAGTTAGTCAGTATTAGTACAGGAGCATAACCAGTGTGTACTGAGAAATAGTTTTAGATTCTTTTTAAAAAGTGTAAGAGAAGACAGAGTTATGAGTTCAGTTAGTAATAGATTCCATAGCTTTCCAACAGTATTAGAGAACAGGGAGTCTCCTGCTGAGTTGTTGGATCTGCAAGTATTAATCAGCAGTTTGAGGAGCATAAATTCTTAAGATTGTTGTAAGGGGTAATGAGGCTAGTGAGTATTGGAATGTTGGTGGGTTGATACAGGGTCTTATGGGCTATAGCAAGCTGGTGAAATTGAAGCTGGTTCAGAAACTCTAGCCATCCTAGTTGTTTTAGATTAAGACAGTGATGAGTTCTGAAAGGAGAGCCAGTGGAAAATCTAGCAATATTATTATAGGATATTGTCAGTTTGTTGAGGTTGTTTTTAGAAAGATTAGTGTATATAGGTAAAGCATAGAGTAGAGTGGAGATTAAGTGAGTTCTGGCTATAGCGGTCCTAGCTACTGGTGTAAGAAAGGGTTTGATTCTATAGAGGGATCCCAATTTTTTGTTGACTGATTTTATTGTGCTGTTTGTATGAGTATCAAAGTTGAGGTTGTTATCTATTGTTATTCCTAAGAGTTTAGTGGTTGGGTCAGGAAAATGAAAGTACTATTATTAGATATGAGTGGGAAATTTATAGGGGTGGATTTTCGGGTTGGCATGAAAAGTAAAAGTTTAGTTTTTTGGGGGTTTAGGAGGAGGCAGTGGTTTGAGAACCATTGTTGTGCATTATTGAATTCCTTTTGGGTAAGGGACTGTAGTTCAGTTGGAGAAGTGGCTTAACAAATTATAGTAGAGTCATTTGCGTATTGAATACAGGTGGCATGTAGAATTGCTGAGTGAAGGTCATTAATATAAATGGAAAATAGAAGTGGGCCTTATATGGAGCCCTGAGGAACACCAAGGGAAATGGGAAGGTGGTTAGATAGTTTATTGTGCCAGAGTACAGCCTGCTGTCTGTTTTCTAGGTAAGATTTGAACCAATTTATGGCTAGAGGTTCGAGTGAAAGGGATTTCAGTATATGTAAAAGAAGTTGGTGATTAACCATATCAAAAGCTTTAGATAAATCAGTGAAGACTGCAGAGGAAAGAATATTTTTGTTATGGTTTTTGTTAATGCAGTCTGTGAAGGATAGCAGGGCAGTGGTGGTACTGTGGAAAAGTCTGAATCCATTTTGACAGTTGGTAAGTAAGTTGTTTTGGAGTAGGTGGTTAAGTAGTTGCTTATGGATGCACTTCTCCATTATTTTTGCAAGAGGAGATAGTAGAGCTATAGGACGAAAGTTAGAGAAGTCATTGGAGTTCCCACCTTTATGTAGTGGGATGATATGAGAAATTTTCCAGATAGATGGGATAGTTCCTTCACTTATGGTTCTGTTAATCAGAATGGAAATGGGATAGGCAATGGCTGTAGCTCCTTTTTGCAGGTATTCTGTCGGAAGTTGGTCAGCTGAGGAGGTGATAGGTTTTAATTTTTGGAGAAGGGAGCAAATAAAGGAAGTAGACACTGGTTGTAACTGAAATGATGTGGATGGGCTTGTAGTAGAAGTAGGCAGATTTGAGGTATCAGGAGATAGATGGCTAGCAAGTGTTTGGATGGCATCTGTGAAGAAAGAATTGAAGGCATTAGCAGTATGTGTGGGATTCTCAGGGTTAGAGCCTAGTGGGTTAGGTGTGATAGATTAACCTGGGTATAGAAGTTTGTTAATGCTAGTCCAAAACTTTTGTGGTTTCTTTTGGTAGGTTTGCTGTAATTGGAGGTAAAAGTTTTTTTTGTCTAACAGGATGGCTTTTTTTGTATTATTAATAAGTTGCCTAAAGGTTTGGTGATCTGTAGGATTCTTAGTAGTACGCCATTTTGCCCAGGATTTGTTTCTGAGAAGGATTTTTGCCTAGTAGCATTTGAGAGCCAAGGAGCTGGTTTAGCTTTATTTCTAACAGAGTGTATTGGGGTGTGGTGGTCCAGGATGGCTAAGAATGTGGAATTGAAGTATTCTCCTGCTTCATTTAGAGGGAGGGATTTTAGTGGTGACCAATTACATTGCTTGAGTTCTGTCTGGAAGAGTTCTGGGTTAAATTGCTTTTTGGTGCGTACTGTCCTGAAAGTGTTTGGGTAGGTTAGGTTGGTTTTATGTCTGATAATATAAGTTAGTGAGTGGTCACTAAGGTAATCTGGGAGGGTTCCTACTTTGTATGTTTGATGAGGACTATTAGTAAGTATCAAGTCTAAGGTACTTTCTTTGTTATTGGGTCTTTTAGTTCTGGTAGGGGAGTTAATAGTTTGTGAGAAGCCATATAGGTTAATATGGGTGGTGGGGTGTGTATTACTACAGGACTTCCAATCTATATTAAAGTCTCCTAGGACTATGGTTTCTTGTGGGAGATTAATAGAAAGCCAGTTAAGGATATTTTCAAGGGTATTAATGTTATTTCCTGGAGGAAGATAGATACAGATAGTATTTATAGATTTACATGAGTTGACCTGAAATTTAGAGATGAGTATTTCAGCACTATTGTCTGAAGGTGGTCTAAGATTTACAGTGCTAACTTGTAGCTCTGCTTTATAAAGGATTGCTATGCCTCCTCCCTTTTTGGCTGTGCGGTCTAGTCTAAGGATATTGTAACCAGGCGGAGTGACTTCATTGTCTTTAACAGTAGGTTTTAGCCAAGTTTCAGATAAACATAGGATGTCAAATAGGTGGGCATCTAGGAGGGCATGTAGGTGGGCAATATAATTGTTAATGCTGCGTATATTGAGATGTGCTATAGAGAGTGAGCTAGAAAGTTTGGTAGAGGCTTGGGTACTAGTGTTATTAGGGTTGCAGTTTACAGTGGTAAAGGTATAGTTTGGGCCAGGGTTAGGATGAATGTCCTAATATCGTATTACCATGAATTAGTACTCTCCAAACTTAAGTGAAGGTCTGACATTTAAACTGCATTAGTGATTTTAAAAAAAGGTCTTACCTTGGGTCTGGCATTGAACTGTCACATCATTAACTAGAAGAAGCACCATTTTGATTATGTCAGAAAATAATCTATACAATTAAATTATTTAGTAATGTGTAAATATCATTTGAAAGAAACCTAAATGGGGGAGAACTAATAGAAAGCACTATGTTTTTATGAGACATAGAAAACAAAGTGCATCCTAAAATATGTTTAAGTCTTTTCAGTATATGTAGTTTTTGCAAATGGAGCAGCAGTTGCTCTTAGTTTTGTGGTTGTAGTTTGTACCAGATGTTCCACTCTGAAAATCATTTCATAGTGGTAATAGGAGCCAGTCCTTGACTTCATGCGATGGGATGAAATTTTTTTTTTGCATAGTTTTCTTTTTCCAAAGTGTTGAAAATAACTGGCAGTACGTGTTATTTTTTTATCTTGCATTGGAACTGTACATTGAAATGATTTTAACAGTTAAAGTAATTGTCAAAATGTTCTCCTTCTTTTAAGTGTCTGTGCTGCATTGTCATTGTGAAACCTTATGTAGTTTTTGCGGCATTTTCATTAGGGATTTTGCCTATGCAGTTTTCAAGACTAGTTATATAAGTAAAAAAGAAGCTTCAGAGCTGTGGATTGAGATGTTGCAGCAGGATTTGTAAGAATCAGTTTTCCAGTTTCAATGCTATAACAAATTTCCTCTTGTAATTTAAGGAATTCAGGTAGTTAAAAATGCAGTTGTGCCTTTTCCCTCTGATTTCTTCAGAATTACAAATATTCTTATATGAGTTCCTCATTCCCTGTTTTCTAGCTTTTCTGTTTTGTTAAGAAGCCATGTATTTTGTTTCAGTAGAAATTCTGAGTGCATTTCTTCTTCCTTTATCCTTACATCTAAATCATCCGCCACATTCTCTGTCTTGAATCTCAGAGATCTGGCTCTGTATTATAGGTTTTAACATTTCTGTCTATTTTAGACTGTTGTTTTGTAGATTGTCAAGTTTAATTTGAAAATTTACTGCTTTCATGGTAAGTTGCAAGGAAGAGTTTGTGGCGAGTTTATTGTATAGAAGACAATACAAGCTGGAATTCTAGTCAGCACCATGGCACAGAGGGATAAAGCCCTAACTATGGCCTAGTTCGATTGGCATTGTATATGCTCGGTGATGGGGAGGTATGGTCCACAGAGGGGTGTAGTTCTTGGATGTTGTCAATGAATGTAAGGATGGTGATAGAGAAACAAGGGTAGGTCATAATATAACCCTGCTGAAGAAGCAGTTGCTGCTCCCCCCCCCCGACCCCCTTAAGTCCTGGGAGGAAGGAGGAGCAGATAGACATATGATGATGGACGGGGACACTAGGATAGCCAACCAGAATGTATGCAGCAAGGAGTGGGAAGAATGAATAAAATGTTTGTGTCTTTCGGCTTTTTCCCGGTTAGGGTTCGCCACAACGGAACTCCGGTCCACTAATGATTGGTAGTGGATTTTTACATACTGGGTTACCAGCCCTGACGCACAACCTTCAACGAAGGCACGCCCCATTCACGTATGCCTCCACACAGAAGACGCTCTAGCTGAGAATCGAACAGGACAACGTCTTGCTATGAGGCGACAACACTATCACAGCACCACCACCGCAGTAAGGAAGAATTAATAAAATACTTGATGTAAATCTTTATTTAGAGATATATCACTATAACGGGGCTTTGAGAAGCTAATTTAGAGTATTTCTAGCCAGTAATTAAGGAAAAATGTTCTGTAAATTTTCTCTTATAACTGAGATGTTTAGATGAATCTTCTTAACACGAGTTCACAAACAGAGTGCCTTCTTTTCTTACAGATTTCCTGACTGCATTCTTATAAAATTCAATTTTTTTCTGTAGTGCTGTTTATGTGTACTTGGAAAATACCACAAAGTCTAATATAGACAAATGTCCAGGCATTTGAAATACTTTTGTAGCTTCTTATGAGTGGGTAACTTGTCAGTTTAGGTGTATCCGACCAATTAATCAGCAATGACAAATAACACAGAAGAATGTATTTTGCTTTACTGGAGTTAACCTCCTGGTGTTTGTTTGGAAGTCAGCCAAAGGGACATGCAGTATTATTAGAAATGGCAAAAGTCACGGTGTGGGATGATTGCATGTAAGAAGTCATCTGTATAACTATTGCTGTACTTGTATGCTCCATTTTTTGGGAGTTGATGTAACAAAAGGAAAGTATGGGTTAAAGATATAGTCCTGCAGAATTACTGGAGAAATTGATTTTGTTAGTGATACAGATGAGAACAATTAGAAAGATGTTCAATATATTGTGATCTAGGTTAGATTTTTGATCAGTCACAAAGGAGAAGTCTTGTTGAATAGAGAACAGCAGTAAGTTTACTGTGGCCTTGACTATAACCACATTGCTCATCACAACAGAAATCATAATCATTGAGGTGGTTTTAGAAACTGAACTGACACTTTTCTTTAATATTTTAGCAGCGAGGTGAGTACAGTTGAAGTGACTATATCCTATTGTTTTCACAATTGGTGGAAAGTCTTCCGCTAGGAAGATGGATATCAGTGGCAGTTTACAAAACTGCAGAGGTGTTATTAGTTATTATGGAGAAGTTAACTGTATATTTAAAGGATCTGCAATATATACAGAATAAAGGATATGCAATATATACAGAATAAAGGCTGTAAGAATGTTAGGGCAATAGGTATTTGTAGCAGTATTGTGGATGTCCAGTAATTTAGCAACTTCTTCAGTAGAAGTAGGCTGCAAGAATAAGAAGGTTATGGCCAAATCAGAAAGGGTTTTGGCTAAGGTATTGCTATCTGAGGAAGGAGAAATATGGCACCACTGAGGTAGAGTATAAAAACTAGCTGATAGTTCCAGTTGCTGCTAGTAGCTGACCCAGCACTGTAGAAATGGTGAGGGGAAGGCGGTTCCTGCCCTTAGGCATCAGTTTGTAGGTAGCAATGAATAGGTTAACAGTTTACAAGCTATAATTATTTTCGATGAATAGGTTGAGTGTTTACAAGCTGTAGTGATCTTGATTGTGATCAGTGGGGGAGGACCTTTATTGCCTGTCACAGGGAAACAAGTGGAGATGAAAAAATGAAAGGCGCTGAATGGTTTCCATTTTCCCTGCACTAAATAACAACTAGAAGAAAATTCAGCATATCATATGGAGCAAAGGTAACGCAAAAATAAGGCTAAATGCATTGTGGTGGAAGTTTCCTTTAAGCAGTAATTTTGTACTGTTTTATATTGATATTGGAATATCTAACTGAAGAGTCATATAAAAATAGTGAAAGCAATATTGTGTGTGAGATTCTAGTTAATAAAAAAAGTCTGGCAGGCACTGACAAAAGAGCACAGTGTTAACCAAGTTTAAATGACTGAACAAAATGTCCTTTCAACTGTATTGTTTATTGTAACACACTGTGCTCCTTATAGTATATTTACTGTTTGCCCTTTTCTTGTCTTTGAAACTGAAACTTATTAACTTTTTGACCCTGTACTGTACTGTACTTTAT
The DNA here is from genome assembly GCF_019279795.1 of Protopterus annectens. Lineage (NCBI taxonomy): Eukaryota > Metazoa > Chordata > Ceratodontiformes > Protopteridae > Protopterus > Protopterus annectens. The sequence continues at coordinate 834,445,004 of NC_056731.1, forward strand.
TAAAGGGGCACTGTCTCGTTTCTAAAATGCAGTTCCTTGCTTCGGACCGAATCCTAAACACATCAATCAACTTTGTTAATAACCTCCCATTTTGTGACATCACACCTGACTGTACTCAAACATCCCACCCACAGCATCATGTTTCTTTAATTCCCTGCTTAATGCCTTGTCCCTGTCCTGTTTTATCTCCCCTTGGGAATAAAATATCTGCATTTTGGTTCCTATTCTGGTCACTAGTTAAATAAGCCCTGCCGAACCTGTTTTAACTTGACTTGTATGCTTATTCTCCACACAGAAGTAATAGTTAACTATTTTCATTATTTTTAATTTTATGTAAATTGTATGAAATGTGACAGTATGTACTTCTTGAAGTGGTGGGTGGAATGCCCACCAGTAGCATGCTATTATTTATGTGCACCGGGTTATGCAACACTTTGCAGTTAGCATGTCGGTTAGTGCACTGTTTTTGGGGCTGACGTTCTACTTTTCTGGTTATGTTTGCATTCATTTAAATGCTGAGTGTAAATGTTTTTATTTTGCCCTACAATACCTTTCAGCTGCTGAGATTTTTCAGAAACCCTCTGATTTTGCCTTGTATTGTTGTTTTGTCCTGTAAATGTTTACTTTTCTGGTAAATCGTTGAAGATTAAAGTCAATGATGCCAGTCGTTAAAATTCAATTGCGTTGAACTTGCTGAAGCAAACTTGTTGTTCTGTTAGCTTTTAAGAACTTAGGGTAATATCAAAGAATTTTTCAGATTTTGTCCATTTGTACCACTTTTCCTAAAATATTTTTTGGCTTTGTCCAGAATTTGTAAACGTTGAGGGATATGAGCACCTCTGTATTTATCATGACAGCGTTTGTAGGCTGTGTAGAATACATAAAGCAAACAGTATAAAGGCTGCCAGGAAAACTGTTGAAGTATAACTGTTTCTAGTTTTATCAGTTACACTTCGTCATCAGTTTTCCTGCTGTATCTTATATTTTGGTTTAGCATATCTCTCCACGTTCTCTGATATTATACAATAGTCTTGATTTTACTGGTTACCATTACTTCTATTTCTTAAAAAAATGTGTTTCTCTGCAAGTTACGGAGGACTTCAGTCACTAAGTTGTTGTTGCTGTGTCTTTCAGCTTTTCCCTGTTAGGGGTCGCCACAGCAGAACTCTGGTCCGCTAATGATTGGCAGTAGATTTTTACGTGCTGAGTTGCCAGCTCTAACGCACAACCTTCAACGAAGGTATGCCCATTCACGCATGTCTCCACACAGAAGACGCTCTAGCTGAGAATCGAACAGGACAACGTCTATCTGTGAGGCGACAACGCTACCGCAGCACCACCACCGCAGTGTCAGTCACTAAGTAATTAGAGACATTTCAGTTTTGTACTCCTCATTCTCCAAAGGCATGCTACGGCATTTTTACCAACTTTGTGCAAGTGCATAAATGGAAGTGAAAGCTTTGTGATCATAGTGGCATCTCTCATCTGCTATACAGCCATAGATACACTCCAGTTGCAGTTCTTGCAAGGTATACATATCTTTACCTATGTGAATCCATTTATTTCTAATTTAAAGCTCTTTTTATCTGCAGCAATGGATATTTCCATGTACATCAAATGAGCTGTATACTTTGGTTTGAATATTGATGTAAAACACATTGTTAGCATTTTTAAGTGAATTGGTGTTCTATTTAAACACTGTCTCTTCTTTTTTTACTTCCCCTCCCCAATCATTTTAGGATTTGTGTAGAATTCTTGAGTTAAAAAGCTGAGATGTATGATACAAAGTACCAACTGTCATGCAGTTGCAGCGGCAGAATAAGGCTCTGAACTGTTAACGATCCATTAACGATCTGTTTTGGTATTCCATTGTTTGAATCTATCAGCCTCAATTTCCTGGCCTTGATTCTTTGTAAGTCAGTAACAAGTGAGTCAGAGAGGGGCTTTTTTATGGATTTAAGATCTACAGAAAAAAAAGTCCTCAAAATTGGGCACCTGCTTATTATTGTTTTAACATACTTAAATCAAGTGTTAATAAAAACTATCACTTAGTAAAAAACTGTAAATGTTTCAGTTAATCAGCTGCTTACTTAAGTTTTGTTTTTGTGCTCTATTTGTATATTTTGTTGTAGCATACCCCTCTAATGTCCCTGATATCTCAGGATATAATTTGCATGTTACTGTCTGTACTTTTCAAAATCAGTGTGGTTTTCTGACAAGTTATAAAAAGGATTTCGGATATTAAATGTAAGACAATTCAGTTTCATACTTCACATAATTCAAAACAAAATGTATGCTACCCCAACTTTTTATTGTTGCTACTTTCTAACAAGAGATGGAGCTTGCATATGCGAGTGATAGCTTTAATTTACTTCAGTAAACACTGATTTTCATTTATTCAAGACGCAGTTCCTGTGACACAAGAATTACTGCTATATTACAAGAGACATATATGTGAACTTTTGAAACGGAAATATTTCTGTGTTTTATACTGAAGTTAGATTTTTTTAGCTAATAAGTACCTTCTGTACATTGGTCACCATCCATCTCTAAGAGCACAGTTCAGGTCTACCTGAAGCTGGTCAGCACATTTGGCTACCTGGCTGTCAAGACTTTCAGTTTTTGTGTTTACAACCCCCCCCCCTCCATAGTTTATAATGCCAATGGCATGAAGGAGGCAGAGTAGACAGACTTCACAAAAAAGGAGGCAGAGTAGTATTTCAGTTCCCTAATACCTGCAATATAGGATCATAGGAAGTTAATAGGCTATTGGCCCTGGGGCCCTTATAAGCCTAGCCAAGAATTTAGCCCTTGTTTAGACAAGTCAACACCCAAAGCCCCTGTCCAGCAGGGACACAGGTGGAATCCCAGGGATGTATTTTCTGTTTCCCATCCAGTTACCAAGGTTGGACTTAAAAAGGAATAATGAAGTATTCTGCTTGATGTGGAGAGGGAGTCTGTAGAAGTTTATTAGATAGGTAGTGGAAGATGATGATAAAGAGGGAGAAGAAATAGATGGGAAGAAAAAGGAGGGGGAGATATATATATATATATATATATATATATATATATATATATATATATATATATATGGGTCTACTTCTCTTGTTTAAAATTACACTTCTTCAAACAAGAGAAGATCGAGACCCACTTTAGTGAAAGTGCACTTAACCAAAAGTGCACTTTCATGAAACTCCCTTTACAGAGCCAGAGTACAGTGGGGATAAGGAAATATTCCTTTTCCCCACTCTAGTGCGATCTCGGAGTTAGTATATATAAGTAGCTGGGGTGTGGAGGGTGCAGGGGGGTTCCCCCCTGCTAAAATGTGGTTTTGTTTACCGGACTGGACCCTCGCTACTTACATATACTAAGTGTGAGATTGCAGCCTGAAATCGGTAAAGTGAGTTTCGCGAAAGTCCACTTTCGCTAAAGTGGGTCTCAGTCTTCTCTTGTTCGAAGAAGTGTAATTTTGAACAAGAGAAGTAGACCCATCTCTCTCTCTTTATATATATATATATATATATATATATATATATATATATATATATATATGTATATGTATATATATATATGTACATCTATATCTATATATACACACACACACACACACACACACACACACACACTCTATATATATAGATGTGTATGCGTGTCTCTCTCTCTCTCTCTCTCTATATATATATATATATATATATATAGATGTGTGTGTGTGCGTGAGTGTCTCTCTCTCTCTCTCTCTCTCTCTCTCATATAGACACACACATCTATCTATATATATATATATATATATATATATATATATATATATATATATATATATATATATGGGTCTACTTCATTTGATCGAAACCCATTTCATCGAAATGTCATTTGATCGAAAACCAGTATTCAAGGCAAATAATTCAAGGCATTTAAAATGTGTTTTATTTTCTTCTTTTAAAGGAAGCTGCACCCCCCCCCACACCCCCCCTAACTATATATACCAACCCCAGAGTCGCACGACATTGGGGAGGGGGACAAATCCCAGTTTTATGACTTGAATACTGTTTTTCGATAAAATGAAATTTCGGTCAAATGGGTTTCGATCAAATGGTCTGTCGATCAAATGAAGTAGATCCATATATATGTGTGTGTGTGTGTGTGTATATATATATATATATATATATATATATATATGTATATATGTATATGTATATATATATATATATATATATATATATATATATAATACACATGTATCTTATTGTATGTATATATATATATATATATATATATATATATATATATATATATGTGTGTGTGTTTGAGTGCATGGATGTGTGTATACATGTATGTCAGTGGCTGTGTACATATGTGTGTGTGTGTGTGTGTGTGTGTGTGTGTGTGTGTGTGTGTGTGTAAATGATGACTGGTCATAGTATTGGATTTTAATGTGGAGAAGCTCAAGCAAATGGTCCTGTTTGACAAGTCTTGCAGTATATTTATTTTTGAAGTAAATCAAGACACCTCCACCTTTCATCCCTGTCTCTGTAGCAGCTCCTTCAATGCTGACAAATATTGCACCCCCTTAGAATGACACCAGAGACTAAGCCAGTTATTAAAGTCAGTCATCTCCTGTTCGTATTGTGGCATTTTCCTTGGAGAAGGTAAAATGCTGCTCATAGCTAGGTTCATACCAGCCTGGGACACATATTCCAAGAGCTCCACATTGTCTCTTTTCATATAGTATTGGGATGTACATTTCAGGTCATTTATTCCCACATGGACTATGACTGAGTCATACCAGTACTTGAGGTCCAATGACCTGTTGCATGCATAATGTGGTGTATCCTAGCCCCTGATAAGCAACGGACCATGACTTTCTCCATACTCAGCCTGGTGAAAGGCATGTTAGTGTGTCTCACAATGGAGTCTCCAATGGCTAGAATGTTGGATTCTGTGGTAGCTTGCCTTATGGGCTTAGAAATCAAGGCTCAATGACATGTGGCTAACATGTGGCTAATATGTGTTGATGCTGGTGTTTTCAAAAAATATGTTTAGGATTGCTGAGGGAGTTTGTTATGTGTTCTTAATCTAGGAGGTTTGTGGTGTTTAGGTAAGTTACATTTGGTGCTGCGGTAGCATTGTCGCCTCACAGTTAGACGTTGCCTGTTCGATTCTCAGTTACAGTGTCTTCTGTGTAGCGACATGCATGAATGGGCGTTCCTTCGTTGAAGGTTATGCATTAGGCCCGGCAAGCCAGTACGTAAAAATCTACTGCCAACCATTAGCGGACCAGGGTTCCGCTGTGGCGACCCCTAACCGGGAAAAAGCCGAAAGACACAAACAAACAAACATTTAAGTGCTTCAGAATATGTGAGTCCATGTGTTTGCTTTGAATTGCGTGAGATGGGTGCAGCGTGTGTACTACTGATAACTGTACTGACTTTAGAAGTTTTTTTTATGTGAGGGCTTTGCCTCTTGTGGCATTGTGTAAATACATCTTTCATATACTATATCTGTTTGAGAATTTACTGGTTGTCAGAAAATATGTGACAATTACTACATTATCTCAGGATTCCCTTATCCACCAAGCTGGTAGTGGAGATTTTGGGAAAGGCCATATCCATGGCTACTGACCCTTTTTATTGATTAGACAGTTGCAGACATATTTGTTTTGTTCAGTGTACTCACTTGTAATATAGAAGCATTCTTTCGCAAAAGACTGTAATAAACATTATCTTTTGTTCTGTAAGAAGCTGGAACCTGAAATAGAACTCCACTCCTCTAATGTGGTAAATAGTTGCATATGTGTTAGCACATTCTGCGTGTGTGTGTGTGTGTGTGTGTGTGTGTGTGTGTGTGTGTGTATATATATATATATATATATATATATATATATATATATATATATATGTGTGTGTGCTTGTGTGTGTGTGTGTGTGTGTTATGTCTTTCAACTTATACCTTGGAATTATGGACAAAGAAAAAATAATTAGGGAAAAGCTTCCATGTTAGTTACTCATACTGCTGCTATTAACTTAAAATAATTTCTAAATTTAAAAGGAATAGAACAAAAGTTTGAGAATGAATTAGTTGTGATCCTCCAAATTCAGGAGAGCTTAGAGGTGCTTGTGTGCATGTGTGTCAGACCATTATGGCTTATGTCCAAAAACTGATTACTTTTTGGTTTCATTAAATTAAATAAATACATGTATGCTTACATACACACACACACACACACACACACACACACACACACACACACACACACACACACACACACACACACACACACACACACACACACACACACACACACACACACACACATAAATGAAATATTTAGTAGCAAGGCTTCGATAACAAGATGGAGGAGGGTTACAAATTGTATTCAGTATCTTCACAGTAACCCAGCTGTGAATCTCCCTACCCCCAACTGGCTATGCTTTTTGTGTTGTAACTAGTGGTGATGGTAGATAAAGACTAAAATGATGTGCTAATAGCTTGTGTTTGTGTTGTTCAGGGACCAATTTGCACACATTTAAAGATCATCACTTGTGATTGCTCTTATCTCACATTTAATGAGATTGCTTGCTAAAGCTCAGGCCTATGCTTAGATAAATTTGGATTTCAATATGTGAGTAAATGATTCAGACCTAAATTGGTTGAGAAAATGCATTATGAACTACAGCTGACCTAAGTAATGCATTTTTATTATGTATTTATTTATTTTTATGTTAATCGGGCAGTACATAACATACAGAGACTCCTATTAGTAGTTTTCCATGCAGGTAGATATAACAAGGTCAGAAAAATAAAACTTTGATTAAGGTGTATCTTTTCTAAAGAGAAGCTCATTGCTAGTCAGTTACAAACCTTTTCCTACATTACACTGTAACAGATTTAAGTAATTATATGTATTCCTGGATGTTTTTGTTTCACAGTTTTCTGAGGAAAACAATTTCATGCATTTTCAACTCACAGTAGGAAAAACCCTGATATGATCATAAGAACTTACTTAGGTAATGGCCAAAGAATGTTTTTAAGCATAGCCATTCATGCCCCAATTTTCATAATTGTCATTGCCCTAGGACTGGAATGAGTTTGGTATATAGGGTCATCAGAGCTTGCTAGGCTCTCAACCCAAAGGTCATTTCAAGCCTAGGCATTTCATCCCAATGTAATACCAGAGATACTCTAGTCAGTACAACGGACTGTATTTAGTAATGACTGCCCATATCCAGAAGGGTTGTGGCCATTATTCCGGGTATGAATTTACAGTGCCCCATCCACTCATACAGGTTCCTTTTGAACAGTGTCATAGAGGTGCTCTGCTTCACATGAATTGGCAGCATATTCCAAAGACATAGCATTGACTGGGAGATGAATCTGTCCCTCCACCACATCCTATTCATGTCACAGACCATATTTATGATCCTGGACCAGGTAGCTCTAGTCCTGTTTGATTTACAGATGTGCAGCAAGTACATTAAGTTTGGTTTGGAGGTCGCTCTGTAAGTCAGGTATAAGTCTCCCCTAAGAAGTATGTATGATACAAAGTTTAATGACAGGGACTTTAATCAGTCTGTGTAGGGCAAGTGCTGTAGTCCCTTGATAGTCTTTGTTAGCAACCTCTAATGTCTGTCCAATAGATGGAAGTGGTCTATATTGTACATGCCAAAGGGGGGTTATACTCAATTATGGGCCTGAATAGTGACGAGAATGGGGGGTTATAACCTCCTTTGCTCTAGAAGCAATGTCTTTGCTATTCAAGTGTGCTATGTAGAAACCCTTCCTTACTACAGTAACACATGGTGGTCAAAGTTAAGGTCACAATCTACTTGCGATCCCAGATCCTCTGCCATTTCATGGGTACATAGGGTATTGCTGTTAATTTGATAGTGTAAAGTGTGTGTAACATATGCCAGCATAATTAGCTGGAGTTTTGTACATATTTTTATGTCATTTGACCTTTACACCAATCTGTACAGTACAGTTGCTTGTGTTAAAAATGCTTCGACAGTGGGTCTTGCTGGACAGAGAGGGGATATACATGAATTTCATACAGTGTTCTTTTTAAATAATCTCAGTCCAACTGATTTTGAAAATTGTTTTATAACTTTCAGATGGGGCATCAGATCTTAACAAAGCTTGGGGTGTGTCTTGTACCAGAGTCAGGTGACAAGAGATGATGTAATTGTGTAATGATTTCTCTAGATAGTGGTGAGGGATAGCTTGGAACTCTCACAGCAGCAGTAACAATGGAAATTGAGAGGGAAAGATCTCTCACAGATATCTCACACATTGTCAGAGAGTTACCTCAGCCATTCACAAAGGGAGAGACACTTCATCTTGCCTTTGGAGTAATCAGCTCAGCATTTATCTTCTCGACTTGCCTTAGTGAGTAATCAGGAAACAGCAATTCTTTAGCTTAGTCAGGAAATATAGTGAGATTACTTGAGCATTGCTTTCTGTATGTGTGAGATCTATCCAACTGTGTTATTTTTCTTATCTTTCCTGTGATGGAAACTCTGGTGTCCATTGTAATTAAGTATTATATTTATTATCAAATATTACCCTTCATTGTGGCTGGTGCTTTACAGAATACCTTTAACAGCTTGAGAGTGCTTATGTTTACTTTAGTGACACTGTGGCCATGCCTGAAAGCCTTGATGCTTTGGTCACACTCTACTATTGGTATTAACTGTACACAGTATAATTGGGTACCCTTATAGAAGCCTGACTGGTGGCAGCAGTTGCCCTTGAAGTTTGGGCAGAATGGGATACAACTGGTAAATTTGTGCCATCCTTTTGTGTGTGTGAAAATGATCAAAGTGTGTGTGTCAGCTATTGGGACCAGAGACACAGTGCTCCAAGGTGTCAGGGTGGAGTTGTTAGGGCTCTGGAGAGAGAAAGTGAGTCCAACCCCAGAGCTGGAGTATGCTCTCTGTGTGCTCTTAAGGGAAATTGTGTTTACTGTGGAGAGCTGTATTTGGCAATACTGTGTATAACTATTCTTGCTCTTAGTGGCCATTCCTCACCAGTGCTAGTGGTGGGGATTGAGGCTCCTTGATTACTGGCCTGAAGTGAGGATGCCGTCACAGTGTGAAGGGACATTGTTTTTACCAAAGAGAATGATGATGCATTTCTTTGCATTAAGTTTGAGACCGTGACTAAGACAACTGTCCTTGATCTGTGTAAGACCCTCCTGAAGTACACTGACATCATTTGGGGATTCAGTAATTGCACCCAGTTTGCAGTTGGCCATAAACCTGGTCAGCCACAGCCCCTTAGTTTTGGCCTGAACTTCTGAGAAGTATATACCAAACAGTAGGGGGAACAGCACTGACCCTTGTGGCAACCCACTGGTGACACAGAGTACACATTTTGATTCTGATTTCAGGGCAATTAGCCTACTATTCTCTCATGAGCCTAAGATCACTGTAGGTCTAAGGTTAGTGATGTCTGTTGAATTTCCTACTTTGTGTACTTAAATAATATGTGATTGTTTCCTAAAAAAGGGAACATGGGGTTCCTAGATTGACCTATTTATAAGGATTGAGACAAGAAGGACAATGCTATTGGCTTCTGCTTTAAGATACTCACTTGGAAGGTCATCAGTTGAAGTTGAGCATGGTTTGAGTTTGAATTGTTTTATGTAGATTGAGGGTAGTACTTTGCATGTGAAAGTGTGAAAGTAGACATAGTGATATATGGCTATTGGGCAGGGTTGGGACTAGATGTGGGAATCCTTGGTTAGGAACATTATACTATATGAAATAAGAGATGAATTCCATTGCAGGTCTGAGTGATGAGTTTTTGGGAGAGGGATTAGAGTTGAACTTTTATCCATGATGCAAGACTTCTTTAATAGATGACTGGAATCTTTTTAGGGTTGTGTTTCCTATTGTTCAGAATGTTCTTCTAGTATAGTTTTTTGCCTTCATTTATTTGATTTTATTACTGATATGGAGCATTCTGAAGTTTGAGATATTGTGATGCTTTATATTTCTACCATTCTTTCCACAGTTTTTCTTTATCCTGCATTAACATTGTACACTTTTTGGATATGCAAATTGCATTATTTGTTTTTACTCTCTTCCTTCTACGAGTTGTAATGGTATTTAGGAAAGATGCATTGAATTCACTTAAAGCATCATGAAGGGTAGGATTTTTTGGATATTCCAGTTAAAAGATAAGAGGGTAGTAATGCATATAGGTTCATAGGTTCATAGGTTCATACTAGGCTATCTGCTCTAGGGCATTTATAAGCCTAGCCAGAATGTGTTTGGCTTTCGCCACCCATTTTAAATTTATTTTGCTATGCCCTTTTTCGAGGTTAGTATACTGTGCCTCTGTCTAACAGTGACACCGAAGTGATACCCGGGGTAAACCTACGATCTCCCATCCACTCATCAAGATTCCTCTTGAAGAGAGTCAATGAGGGACTCTGCCTAACCTGGACTGGGATTTTATTCCAGAGTGAAGGGAGCCTCTGGGTTATGAATCTGTCCCTCCAGCATGTCCTATTTATTTCAGTGCTGAGGATCAAGTCTCCCGAGTGCGTAGCTCGATGGGATTTGGATTTTCTGAGATGCAGCGTGTCCATTAATTCCGGGTTGGACATGGCTTTATACGTCAGGCACAGATCGCCTCTGAACAGGCGGTATGCCACTGAGTAGAGCTGGAGTTTCTTTAACCAGGCAGCATATGGCATCTGTTTGAGCCCTTTGATCCTCTTGGTGAGGTACTTTTGGGGTCTTTCCAGTTGCTGCAGGTGTCTGGTAAGGTACATCCCAAAAGGGGCATTGTACTCAATTATTGGCCTGATGAGGGATGAGTAAAGAGGCACGATGACCTCCGCTGATCTAGATGTGAAACCCTTCATGATTAGGTGGGCTATATAAAATGTTTTTCTAACCACTTTGGCCACGTGGTTGTCAAATGAGAGATTGCTATCAACTTGGGTCCCCAGGTCCCTAATTACTTCTTCTGTACTTAATGGATTACCACCTATGTGGTAATTTGTGGGCACTTTGTTTTTGCAAAAGGGGATGACTATACACTTTTTGGCATTTAGCTTGAGGCCATGGCTCTGGCACCAGTTGTCTGTTTCTATGAGGCCCTTTTGCAGGATGCTTGTGTCAGCTGGAGAGTTGATCATGGCACCCAGTTTGCAGTCATCTGCGAACTTGGTCAGCCACAGTCCTTCCGTGTTGGCCTGTACCTCTGAAAAATATATACCGAACAAGAGAGGTCCCAGGACTGAGCCTTGTGGGATGCCACTTGTAACTGGCTTGGAGTCTGTCATGGCTCCAGCAATTCTAACCATGTGGGTTCTGTCCTTGAGCCAGTTTGCAATCCATCTAGTGATATAGGGGTTTATATTTAAGCTGGTGAGCTTATCTATAATGCCCGAGTGGGGTATTGTATCGAAGGCTTTTGCGAGGTCCAGGTAGGCTGTGTGGACCACCTTCCCCTCGTCAATGGCCTTGGTGACTGTTTCAAAGAAATCAACCAGGTTTAAGAGGCAGGATCTGCCCTTAACAAAGCCAAACTGGGTAGGATCCAGTGTTTGTAGGTCCCCAATATCTTTATTTATGAGGTCCATGCTGATCCTTTCCATAGCTTTGCAGACCAAGCTAGTCAGGCTTATGGGGCGATAGTTTCCAGGATCCGTTGAGGCACCACCTTTATGGAGAGGGACCACTGTTGCTGTACGCCACTCTTTGGGCACATATCCTGTAGTAAGGCTGAGATTGAACAGTAGTTTTATGTTTGGGTTTAGCTCTTCTTGGAGTTTATGTAGGATGCAGCCTGGGACACCATCTGGTCCCATTGATGCTGTGTTTTTTGCTTTGGAGGGGGCTGCTCTCACCTCCGCATCTGGGCTGTCAGGTGGGCAGCACTCTGCTGGGATAGATATTTGCCCGTTTCGTGGGCCGGGAGTTTGCGCTGAACCTGTCAGCTAGGATGTTGGCAATGTCTGTGGGTTCGGTGTATTTTTTGTCATTTTGGACTAACTCTGAGCATATCTGGGAATTACCACCCAGGTTCCTAACATAACTAAAGAAAGCCTTGTGATTATCCTTAGTGTCCTGTGCAATTTTTCTCTCAAAGCTGGCCTTAGACAATTTTATGTGTGCTCGTAGTTTTTGCTAATACTGATCAGTGATGCCTTCCCTTTTTGGGATTTTGCTCTATCATTTAGTAGCTTCCTCCTTCTATTGTATAGTTTGTTTATGGCTGGGGTCCACCAGACAGGACGCCTGCCTTTGGAGGATTGGGTCTTGGTTTTATTTGGGATCGCATGATCCATGCATTCCTGAAGGTGTTCATAGAATGCGTTTATAAAGGATTCTGCGGTCTGGGCTGTATTTTCCACAGGCCTGGGGCTTTGAAGGATTCCACCTCAGTTTTGAGGAGTGTGAAATTTGCTTTAGAGAAGTTTTTCACTGTTGTTTTCTGGGCATGGGGTGGGGTCGGGATGTGAATATCCAGTGAGATTAGTTTATAGTCTGATCTTACCAGTGAGGGATACACTTCTGGTCTGGAGCATAGAGTCCCCATGTTGGTGATGATCAGGTCCAGTATGTTTTCCCCTCTTGTGGGAGTGGTAACAAGTTGTTCCATAGCATTTGAGTTTATAAATTCTAGGAACCTTTGGGCTAGGGTGTTGGAGCTAGAGTAATGCTCCCAGTCTATGTTTGGGTAGTTGAAGTTGCCCAATATAATGGTGTTTGGAGAGACCTTCATATTTTCCAGTGTTCTCAGGAAGGCCGAGTGGGGTTCCTGGGTTTGGGATGGTGGTCTGTAGCAGGCTATAAACTGGAAGGCAGTTTTACCCACTGTTAGTTGCACATGGATAGTCTATGATGCTTCGTGCTTTGCCACCAACCTGGAGGTGTGGGTATCTTTGGTGAATATCGATACTCCCCCTCCTTTTGTGGTTCGGTCCAAGTTTTGGGGCCGAAAAGCATGGTATGAGGTATAACGTGGTTGTGCTGGGGTGCTCTCAGGAGCCCTGAACCAGGTTTCTGTTACTGCACAGATATCGATGTTCTCCATGCTAAGGAGAGTTTCGAGTGCGTGCATCTTGAGGTTTAGACTTCTGGCGTTGAGTAGCATTACTCTTAGTTTCTTATCCCTTGTGATACCTATGGAGGTGGGTTTGTCTTTTGAGCCTTGCCTAAAAAAGGCACTATGGGGGTAGCAAGAGCCTTTGCCAATATCCAAAAGCCCAGGGGTGACAGGTGCAAGCTGTCCCTAGCAAAGCATCGTGGCTTGTCGAGCATATCATCCCAAGCTGACAAGCATTGGATCCCCTTTGAATGACACCAGTACTTAAGCCAATTGTTGAAATTGATCATCTTGTCTTCATATTGTGGCATCATTCTTGGTGAGGGTAAGATGCTACTCAAGGTCAGGGTCATACCGGCCTGGGCTACATGCTCAGAGAGCTCCTTTATGTCTCTTTTCATGTAGTCCAGGGAGGTACATCTCAGGTCATTCACACCAGCATGGACAATGACCGAGTCATATTTGTACTTGCCTTGGAGTGACCTGAGTGCTTGTGTTATGTGGCGGATCCTAGCGCCCGACAGGCTGCTCACCGTGACTCTCTCCTTGTTCAGCCTGGTGAGCGGGACATCAGTGTGCCTGACGATAGAGTCACCTATTACAAGTGCATCAGGTGTGTTGTTTAGTCTTAAGGGCTGCGACTGTTTGGCACACTGGCTTTGTGAGATATGTGTTGCATGTGTTTTGTTTTGGGGTAGCGGCTGCTTGGGTGTCTGCTTTGGAGGTCTCTGCTGCTTCTGCAGATCATTATTTAGAGCCTCTGAGTATGTTTTTGTGTGATTATGTGTTTGGTTTGCTGTCGTGGTAGGTCTATGTGAGACTGGAATTGTAGTGAGTGTGGTTTCCTTCTCCTCCTGACTGGTTATGCCGGTACTGAGTTGAGAGAGCTTAGCCTCCAGTTTGGCTATATGGTTGCATCTCTCACATGTGTTGGAATTTGTTGGGAGGAGGAGAGGGTTGTCTGTGTACATGAGGCAGATGTAACATTGCCTCAAGATTCCCAGATTCACCAGCTGGACCGGAGAGGAGATTGACAACTGACCTTTGGACATGCTAGAATAATATTTGGAATTCCTTAATAATTGAAAACCAGGACCAGTGGGGAGTGAGGGTGTAGTGCTTTTAATTTTTAGTGCTGACTTATATAATTGCTTTAGTGAGCAAGTGCCAGGTAACTTAAGTGCAATGTGTTACAGGTAACTTAAATGCAAAAACGACACAGTAACTTTCTTTCAAGTGAAACAAGGAAATAAGTACAGTAAGCAATGCAGATATCACTAGTGATCCACAGAAGCGCTGAGAAGCCGTATTAGGTGGAATTAGCGTTCCAGGAAATAACAAGCAAACAAACAACAAGCATATAAACAAAGCTAGATTCAGCAGGCCTGGATCTAGTCTATGCTACAGCAAACAAGGTGTACCAATTTCAATAAGATACAGTTCAAATATTCAGGCACTATAAACCTTTAACCAGAAATTCCCAGCTCAGAAGGGCAGAGTCCAGCCTCTTCTCCCACAAGAGTGGAGACCACAAACCTTCTTAATGTAAAATAACTGGCCTGAAGCCCAAGTGCTTAAACCAGAACTAATACACTTTAAGAATAACAGACACTGGGCTCTCAATCAGCAGTTCCCAACTTAGAAGGATGAAAGCTACCTGTCCTGCCACCACAGTGCATGCCACAAACCTTCCTAATGTAAAACAACTGGTCTGAAGCCCAAGTGCTTAATCCAAAAGACTTAGAATGATAGCTACACTTCAATGAAGTTACTACCAAGCAGTAATAAATACAATTGAATACTTTAGAGAATGCCTGGATTAGTGCTCAAGTTACACAAACAAAGCTAGATCCAGCAGGCCCGAATCCAGTCTATGCCACAGCAAACAAGGCGCACCAACTTTAGTAAGAAGCAGTTCAGATATGCATGCACTATAAGCCTTCAACCAGAAATTCCCAGCTCAGAAGGGCAGAGTCCAGCCTCTCCTCCCACAAGAGTGCAGACCACGAACCCTCTTAATGTAAAATAACTGGCCTGAAAGCCCAAGTGCTTAAACCAGAATTAATACACTTTTAGAATAACAGACACTGAGCCCTCAATCAGCAGTTCCCAACCTAGAAGGATGTAAGCTACCTGTTCTGCCACTACAGTGCAGACCACAAACCCTCTCAGTGCAAAACAACTGGTCCGAAGCCCAAGTGTTTAAACCAAAAGGCTTAGAAGGAGTTACACCAAGCAGTAATAAATACAATTGGGTACTTTTAAGATGATGCAAAAGTAAAAAAAGTAGGTAGAAACACAAGTACAGTAAAAGCAGATGAATTTTTTTTTTTCTGAACAAGTGCTGAGATCAAAGAAACAGATTTGAGTGCTGAAACTAGAAAACTGGCTAGTTATAAGAAAAAAAAACTAAGCTAGAAGGCTTCCCTCCAACACAGAAGGCTTGGGAGCTCAGAAGCCTACAAATAGTCTATACCACTTAACAGGAAAGGCAGGAAACAAGCTTACATTTTTTTTCCTGTTTCCCAGATGTTCTCTTTGTGCACAGTAGGAGTGCCTGAAATCAGAATATGATCTCACTGCACTCAGTTGAGTGAGCAAATGGGATGGGCCCAGAAGGAGTATCAAAACACAAATTTACAAGAGGGGCGGGCAGTTGCAAGGCCACTAAGATTAACACCAAAACCAAAACAAAAACAGGGAGGGTGGGTGAAACTAACTCAAGAGCAGAGTGAAAACTTTCAGTTCAGTTAATATTCCTTCCACACAGTTAAAATCAATATAAATACTGTATTTTTTTGAAAAAAAGAGCAGATA
This sequence comes from Protopterus annectens, assembly GCF_019279795.1. Taxonomy (NCBI): domain Eukaryota; kingdom Metazoa; phylum Chordata; order Ceratodontiformes; family Protopteridae; genus Protopterus; species Protopterus annectens. The sequence continues at coordinate 834,460,883 of NC_056731.1, forward strand.
AAGGTACTTAAATTCTCTTATACATCCAGTTGAATATAGCAAGTTCTTAGCCGGCCAAAGCTGAGGTTTTTAAGCAGAAAATATTTCACACTATACCACTTAAATAGGCAAGGACAGGAAATCAAAGAATGTGACTACCCCCACACCTGTAATTACTAGCAAATAACAAAATTCAGCAAACACTGACTAACTTCCAGTTCAGCTAATATTCCTTCCACACAGTTAAAATCAATTTAAATACTGTATTTAAAAAAAAAAGAGCAGATTAAGGTACTTAAATTCTCTTGTACGTCCAGTTGAATATAGCAAGTTCTTAGCCGGCCAAAGCTGAGGTTTTTAAGCAGAAAATATTTCACACTGTACCACTTAAATAGGCAAGGACAGGAAATCAAAGAATGTGACTACCCCCACACCTGTAATTACTAGCAAATAACAAAATTCAGCAAACACTGACTAACTTCCAGTTCAGCTAATATTCCTTCCACACAGTTAAAATCAATTTAAATACTGTATTTAAAAAAAAAAAAAAAAAGAGCAGATAAAGGTACTTAAATTCTCTTATACGTCCAGTTGAATATAGCAAGTTCTTAGCCGGCCAAAGCTGAGGTTTTTAAGCAGAAAATATTTCACACTGTACCACTTAAATAGGCAAGGACAGGAAATCAAAGAATGTGACTACCCCCACACCAGTAATTACTAGCAAATAACAAAATTCAGCAAACACTGACTAACTTCCAGTTCAGCTAATATTCCTTCCACACAGTTAAAATCAATTTAAATACTGTATTTTTTGAAAAAAAAGAGCAGATAAAGGTACTTAAATTTTCTTATACGTCCAGTTGAATATAGCAAGTTCTTAGCCGGCCAAAGCTGAGGTTTTTAAGCAGAAAATATTTCACACTGTACCACTTAAATAGGCAAGAACAGGAAATCAAAGAATGTGACTACCCCCACACCTGTAATTACTAGCAAATAACAAAATTCAGCAAACACTGACTAACTTCCAGTTCAGCTAATATTCCTTCCACACAGTTAAAATCAATTTAAATACTGTATTTTTTGAAAAAAAGAGCAGATAAAGATACTTAAATTCTCTTATACGTCCAGTTGAATATAGCAAGTTCTTAGCCGGCCAAAGCTGAGGTTTTTAAGCAGTCTGGGTTAAACTTGGACAGGCTGTAAATTGTTTTATAAACATGCCTTTTAATTGGATGTGTCAGATGTATGGTTTAATTTCTCCAAATCTTTTGGGTTTCTAATACCATTATGGGAATGGACCCCATTCCTAAGTCAGGGCATGGTTAAAGTTCATGAAATTAGTGTTGCTTCAATCTTTGTTACCCAAAAGTGCTCTTCATACCACCCACAATGGGCCCATAAATGATTCCTACAATTCATGTGGAGTTACATTTATGGGTAGCATATCTAAAAATGACTGTCATTTTTTTTTTCAACCCATTACTCCTACTGCTACTATTATTGGAACCGTGTGGGCATTTTTCCACCACATTGCTCTCTTTTCTTCCTACAAATCTTGATATTTTATGACTTTGAGTCTTGCTGTATGTATGACGCTGTAATGACAATGTGTAGCAATTTCAATGATCAATGCTACTTTTGTGTTTTTTCCATGATCTACTATATCTGGTGCTCTTGCATCTACTTTTTTGGACTTTTGGTAATGGGTGATCCAAATCTGATGCACACTTCATCATTCTATCTAATAATTTGCGGCTCATGTTCCCAATACTTCTCAGCTACTTCTGTATTGTGTTGTTTGCACAATCCTTAATGGAAAAATGTTGCTAAACTATTGTGTCTTTCAATGTATAGGCCCTCTGCCATAAGTTTACCACACCCAGCAATAAGGTATGCGACTCTTTCTAATTTTTTTTTTCTTTTACAGAACCAACATTTGTCTGTACCTCCAACATGTTCAATGGACTTTGTAAACTAATGTGTCCACTATCTTGGGCTGCTATTATTAACCTTTCATCCTCTGGTTTCAACTCGCATACCCTTATCCATTCCTGTGTCAGATTCTTATCAACATGAGGGTGCTCCAGGAGATCTCTATACTTCTTACAATATTTATGGCTTTCCCACATTTTGTTTATTCTCATCTGATCTTTCTTACATTCTTTCTTTTGCTTTTTCACACATTCATTTGCTGTATGATTTTTATTGACTTGGTTTGATTTCCATTCCCGCTAGCCAATTGAATGATTCTGCTACACTGAACAGAGTGGTCATCTTAGACTTTGTCAAGCGTTAGCAAGGTCCAGATATGTTGTATGTATTGCATAACCACTATCCAATGCTTTGGTGACTTTTTCAAAGAAAATAATGAGTTTACAGGGTTTTGGGCATAGCTCAAGAAGGCATTGTGATTGTCCTAGAAAAGGGCATTCTATATTGCTTATCTCATAAGTAAGGGCATTTCTTTCAGAAAAAAAAGAAGTTATAAACCTCCCAGTACTCTTCCCTCATCAGGCCAATAATTGAGTACCACACCACTTTTGGTATGTACCTTTCCAAGCACCTGCAGCAATTGTAGAGACCACAAGGTCTCTCCAATTGCTGGAAAGGAAAATTCAAGGTCTTTGGCATCTGTCCTACTTGGATCAGCTGAAATCACTGTCACTTTTTTTTTCATAAAGACTACTCAGAGGTGATCTCTGCCTTGCATATAAGACAATCTCTGACCCTGATTTATTGGAAATGCTGCACATCTGTAAGTCAAGTGGTACACGGGTTAATCGATCAAAGACCTTAATCTGGAATGTGACATTAACAGAACCTGCTGGAGAGACATATTTGTCTCCCAGAGGTTGCCACACCTTTGTAACAGACTCGCACTTCAAGTCAAACAGAGCACTTCATTGGCCCACTTCAAATGCAATCTGAACAATTTTATGGATAACCATAAATTTTCCCAGGGGTTCCATGTGTGTCCCTCTTGGACATAGGCAATAGGTGCTGGTCATAGAATAAGGGTAGAACTTTGTTAGGCTTGTAAGGGCCCTAGGGCCATTAGCCTAGTAACTTCCTATGATCCTATAATACACTCACGTGTTTTATATATATATATATATATATATATATATATATATATATATATATATATATCTATATCTATATATATATATATATATATATATCTGTGTGTGTGTGTGTGTGTGTGTGTGTGCGTATATATATATATATATATATATATATATATATATATATATATATATATATATATATATATATATATATATATATATATATATATATATATATATATATATATATATATATATATTTGTTTACCAGGAAAGTTTGACTAGGGCAGAGCCTATTTTTAATGCAGGCCTGGGGAAAAACAGTCCAGATGCATGTCTTTGTAATGTGGGAGGAAACCAGAATGCCCAGATGAAACGCACAAAGATGCAGGGAGGACATGCAGACTCCACACAGAAGACACCCCAGTCAAGAATCGAACCAGAGAACCTCTTGCTGTGAGGTGACAGCACTAACAGCTATACCGCTATGCTGTACATATACATATGTTATATCTATATCTATATATATCTATATATGTCTATATCTTTATATGTCTATATCTATATATGTCTATCTATCTATATCTATATATGTATATAGGTTATCTAACAGTGTAGTACCTCGTGGGCGGTACTGCACAGCTTGGGGCGTGGCATAGATGATTGACACATTTGATTGACAGCTTGACTTGACAGTTTGCGTCTGACAAGACTGAATACTGTAACACGCTGACATGACCGCTACTATTATCTCGGTCAAAAACATTTCTATGTAACGCGCTTTAAAACACTGCTGATCCATAAAAAAAAAAAACTCCTTATAACACCGGCATGCAACTGTTGGACAAAGACACGAAAAAAATGCTCCGTATAACACCTGCATGTTATTACTCATGTAACGCGTTTTAAAACACTTCTGATCCATACAAAAAAAAATCCTTATAACACCGGCATGCAACTGTTGGACAAAGAAGGCGTCCGCATCACAAATATAAGTTTAAAATCACCTTCATTTATATAACAGAGAAAGTAACACACAATGTCTTCTGCATCACAAATATAATTTAAAATCACCTTTATTTATATAACAGAAAAAGTAACACACAATGTCTGAAAAAAACTACATATATCATAAATGGCATCACAAAGCAGAGAAAGTATATGTGCTTTATTTGTCTGTAACATAACCGCTTTGTGGAAGTATTTTTCATTTAGCTTTATTTGTGTTTATAATCTAGCATCAGAATGGACTTTTGTGACTAGTCCGAACAGTTTAAGAGACCTCGTAATAATTATCAACCATGTCAACAACCTTGGAGAGAGCTGCCCAATAATGCGTTACTTTGAGCTAAGATAATACTGTCAACTACCGTGTCCATCAAACATGCATTCATAGAACAGCCGTGAGTAAATTAACTGCACGCAGTACCATATTTATGCATATTTTTTTCCTACACACTGGTACTACTGACGATTATAAAAGCACAAATTGTGAATATCAACCGTTTTGCAGACTTCGTCATAGTCACTTTTGCAATAGATATTTGTTTCAACTGCAGGCTGCCGCTCAAACGGTAACTCTTCAGTACAGCTTTCCTAGTTAACAAACATACACGTATACAAAAAAACTAAAACAGAGTGTCCCTCCCCGTAGACGCAACAGCGTGTAAAGGTTTTACACATTTTGAATCCCAAGATAAGTAAGACATTCTTCAGCGAATGTAAACTTTTAAAAGTTCTGTACGTACTATGACATACACCTACATACAATGCATTGCCTCGGGCTGTGGAAATGGATGAAATACTTAGTAAACTGGTCGCTTCCAGATAAACAAATAAAAACAAACATCAGTAGACATAAACGTTCCCCTACTCCCATCTAGCAAGATGGGTAGAACCCAGACTACTATATATATATATGTCTCTGACGGTGGTTGTAACTGAAAGTTAAATGAATTGATCCCTTCGTCGGGTTAACAAACAAGTAAAAACTTAAGTATCACTATACTTACGTTCTTCTCAGCTACTATATCCCACAAGGTGACTAGAACTCAAATATGCTGTCCACATATGCAACTTCCAAGTTTCAGCTACTATATTTGTCTGTTAAACAGGTGTTAAACATAACCGCTTTGTGAAAGTATATGTGCTTGTCTGTAACATAAGCGCTTTATGAAAGTATGTGTGCTTTATTTGTAGTACCTCGCGGACGTTTCAGCTGACATAGCAATGTGAGTGTTTGTTGACATTGTTTGGAGTTGTGTAAGTTATGGGCGGTCAGGGGCGGGGTTTCCACTGCACATCCTGCGAGGTACTACACTGTTAGATAACCTATATATATATATATATATATATATATATATATATATATATATATATATATATATATATATATATATATATGTAACTAAGCTTCAAAGAACTACAGTATATAATCTTTTTTAGGAGTGTCAACTTGATTGTTTATTTACGATTTTTTTATTTTTTATTAGTTGTACTAGTTTTTATCCTGTCTGTATTTTGAGTTATAATGTTTAGTGTCTTATGATATATGTTTGCTAGGTCTGTGTGATTGTACCTTTATGACTTCTGACTGGAAAGAAACTTATCTGAAGAATGCAGCATATATTTAGTAGTAGGCTTCAGGATTTTGAAAGTCTGGTGGTATTCAATACCTTCAAAGAGCCCCAACTGTGAATGTTCTCCCCTTTGAGGAACCATGTATCTATGCTGTAAATGGGAATTCTGCAGTTGCAGGCTGTAATGATGTGCTAATGGGTTGGACTTGTATTGTACAGAAACCCATTCACACAAATTCAAAGATCAGCACTTAGGATTGCTCTTTACCATTTAATGGGATTGTTTTGGCATACCAGTGGCCCCCTGATGAGACCACTTTGGATATGAAGATAATTTGTGCTTAATATTTAAATTTCTGCTGGCTTGTTTTCATTTCATGTAATTAGAACCTTACATGATGGGATTTTTAAAATGTCTTCATTGATTCAATGCATTTATTTATATATTTGACTTTATTTACATGGTAATACATTCATCACAAACTACTAATGTTAGGTATTGGCTGGGAACATCCTGTGGAGAATGATGGTTAATTTTCTTCTTTTTTTCTGAGGGTGGGATGTAGTTTTCTTTTTTTTTAGGAAATGATGATTTTTGGTTTCTACTGAAATCGGCTCAGTTGAGAACTCACAGTCACAACAAAACATTAAAAGAGATGCTAGTACATTTATTATTATTATTATTATTATTATTATTATGAATAAGTAGTAGGCTTATGAATAAGAGTCTATAGGCTTTACAGAAGGTGGGCATAAGAGCACTAGTTCTACTGTTCCAAGTGTAAGAGATGATGGCTGTGGATGGTCATGTTGTATGTAGACTTTGTGAAGGTCATCTGCAGATGAATCAAGTGTAGAGAGTGGATTTCACATAACCTGATTATACCACACAACGAACCTACAGGTAAGTGTACATCTTATATATGGGAGTAATGTAAACTTTTGTTACAGTGTTTTATGCTTTAAGTAGTGTTTGTTTTATTTATTACAGGTTACCAGTTTTACTACACTTCCATGTGAGCATTTATTTCAATGTATACTTGCTAGTGTCTCACATTGTTCATAGGTTTATAGGTAGGTACTAGGCTATCGGCCCAAGGGCCTATGTAAGCCTAACCAGCAAGATTCCATGGTTTACGCCACCCAAGAAAGTTATTTTCCTGTGCCACTGTCGATTAGAGACACAGAAGTGATCCCCGGGGTGTATTTCCTATTTCCCATCCACTCATCAAGATTTTTCTTGAAGAGTGCTAATGAAGAACTTTGCTTGACATAGATGGGTAGCTTGTTCCAGAGTATAGGAAGTCTCTGGGACAGGAATCTATCCCTCCAGTGTGTCCTGTTTATTGTGGTGACAAGGTTTAGGTCCTTAGAGCATGTAGCTTGGAGGGATTGGGATTTCTTTAGGTGCAGCATGTCCAACAGCTCTGGGTTTGACATAGCTTTATATGTTAGGCAGAGATCACCTCGGAGTAGGTGATATGCTACGGAGTAAAGCTGGAGTTTTTTGAGGCGGTCAGTGTAGGGCATTTGTTTGAAGCCAGTAATCCTCTTTGTGAGGTACTTCTTTGGCCTTTCCAGCTGCTGCAGATGTCTTGTGAGGTACATTCCAAAAGGGGCGTTGTACTCTATAACGGGTCTAATGAGTGACGAGTAGAGGGGAACAATGACCTCTTTATTCCTGGATGAGAACCCTTTTTATGGTGAGGTGTGCCACGTAGAAGGACTTCCTGACTACTGTGGTGATGTGACTATTAAAGGAGAGACTACTGTCCACCTGGGTCCCAAGGTTTCTTATCACACATTCGGTGTTAAGTAGATTGCTGCCTATGTTGTAGTTCATGGGTACAAAGTTTTTACCAAAGGGGATGACACTGCACTTTTTGATACTGAGCTTGAGGCCATAGCTCTGACACCAGGCATCTGTCTCAGTGAGGCCCTTCTGTAGGATGTCCACATCATTTGGGGACTTGACTATGGCTCCTAGTTTGCAGTCATCTGTGGACTTCGTTAGCCAGAGGCCTTCTGTGTTAACCTGTACTTCAGAGAAGTAGATACCAAACAGGAGTGGTCCTAGGATGGAACTCTGTGGTACTCCACTTGTCACTGCTTTGAGGTCAGATTTGGAGTCTGCAACTTTTACAGTGTGGGTTCTGTCAGTGAGCCAGTTGGCAACCCATCTTGTGATGTAGGGATTTATACCTAGTTTAGTGAGTTTAGCTATAATTCCAGAATGGGGGATGGTGTTGAAAGCCTTGGCGAGGTCAAGATAGGCTGTGTGAACCGCCTTACCCTCATCCACGACTTTGGTGACTGCCTCAAAGAAGTCGATCAGGTTCAGGAGGCATGCTCTGCCTTTCACAAACCCGAACTGGGTGGGATCCAGAGTTTGGAGGTTACCAATGTCTTTGTTTATGAGTTCCATGATGATACGTTCCATGGCCTTGCAGACCAGGCTCATCAGGCTAACAGGTCGATAGTTCCTGGGATCAGTGGTGGCTCCCCCTTTGTGGAATGGGATAACTGTTGCTGTGCACCATTTGGTGGGCACAAAGCCTGATGCGAGGCTATTATTGAACATGGTGCTTAAGTGGGGAGCCAGTTTGTTCTGAAGTTCATGTAAAACGCAGCCTGGGATGTTGTCCAGTCCCATGGATGTTGTGTTTTTGGCTTTAGAGAGTGCAGCTTTTACCTGTGTAGTTGTGATTACAGGGACTCTGCATTCTTCCTGTGTAGATATGGGCCCTTTAGGGGATGAGAGGGGGGTAAAGTTAGCACTGAGCCGATCTGCCAGGATGTTTTCAATATCAGTTGGTTCCGTAATTTTTGTGCCTTTGTGCTGTAACTCAGAGCAGATCTGGGTGTTGCCATCTAGATTCTTGACATAGCTATAGAATGCTTTGTGGTTGTCCTTGGATTTAGTGGCGATTTATTTTTCATAGCTAGCTTTGGAGGATCTTATAAGGGATCTCATCTTCTTACTGAGGCTGACCAGGGAGCTCCTCCACTCATGGGATTTTACTCTCTCTTGCAACAGTTTCTTCCTTCTGTTGTACAGTTTGTTTATGGCAGGGGACCACCAGATTGGCTTCCTTTTTTTGGAAGATAGTGTCTTGGTTCTGTTTGGGATATCACGATCCATGCACTCATGTAAGTGCTTATAGAGAGCATTAGTGTAGGATTCAGCAGCCGTAACTGTATTGTCCATCTGCATGGGTGTCATGAAGTTCACCACTTCTGTCTTAAGAAGCATGAAGTTGGCTTTGGAGAATTTTTTTACTGTGGTTTCCATAATGGGGGGTGGTGGTGGGATGTGGATATCAAGGGTGATAAGCTCATGGTCGGATCGGACCAACAAGGAGTTGACTCCAGGTGTGGAATACCGGTCACTCATGTTGGTAATGACTAGGTCTAGGATATTGTTGCCCCTGGTGGGGGTGTGGATAAGTTGATCTAGGGCATTGGAGTTTATGAATTCCAGAAAGCGTTGCGCTAAGGAGTTGGTACACGAGTAGTTTTCCTATTTTCTTTTGTTCTGTTTGTTGGCTGTCTTATGGTTGGTTAGTTTAGTATACCTGTGTGAGTGTGTGTGTGTGTGTTTCTGTGTGTGTGTGTCTGTATATTACATGTAAAACAGACACATTTATATATACATTTGCAAATACACATACACACATGCATGTAGGTGTTTAAAAACAGTCTTCTTGTCAGCCAGCTGGGTATCCATCAGATAACATAAAGGTTTACACCTAACCTCTTGAGTTTGTCAACCAGTGCTTGAGTGGGGTATTGTGTCAAATGCCTTGGCCAGGTCAAGGTAGGCAGTGTGAAACATTTTGCCCTCAACCATTTTTTGGTGACCTTCTCAAAGAAGTCCACCAGGATGAGTAAGCGAGAGCTGCACTTGACAAAACCCATCTGGGTTAGGTCTAGTGTCTGGAGGTTTCCTATGTTATTATTGATCATTTCCATGATAATTCTTTCCATGGATTTGCATATGAGACTAGTGAGGTTATGGTGCTATAGTTTCTAAGGACTGTAGATGCCTCACCTTTGGACAGAGGGATGACTGTTGCTGTTCCCCATTCATTAGGCATGAAGCCTGTTTGGTGGCTACAGTTTAAATAGCAATCCAGAGGGCCTGATAGATCCAGTTTCATGCCTGGGCCCATCAATGGAGTGTTCTTTGCCTTAGAGCGGACATTAAAGACTTGTTCCTAGTGATAGCAGAGCGGTTATATTTGATGATGTTTTTCAGAAGGAGATTGAGAAGGAGAGAGGCCAAAGTTAGAGCTGAACTTGTCTGCCAATAGTTTTTTATATCTTCTGGCTCAGTATATGTGGCTGCATTAACAATGAGCTCTGCACACAATTGTGTATTGTCTTTCAGGTTACAGATATACCTACAGTATGTCTTGTGGTTGTCTTTGGTCTGGGAGGCCAAATTTGCCTCAGATTTGGCTTTGATAGACATTATTTTTACACTGAGTAGTTTGTTTAATTTGAGAGTGCTTTTATCCTGCTGGGTGGTATACCTCTTAATTTTTGCCATGATTTTCTTCCTTCTGTTATAGAGCATTCCAATGTTATGATTCCACCACAGTGGCTTTTTTTTAGTTACTTCTGTACTTATTCCTGGTGGGTACAGCTTCCTCTGTGCAGTGATTAGCATGCTTGTATAAAGTTTCTGTGAAAAGTTGTGCAGAGGCAGCAGAGTTCTCAGGGTTTGTGGGGTCTTGAAATGTTGTCACATTATCAGATAATAGCATGTATGGGCCTGTGAGCCTTAGAGTAGTGCTTGAACATTCTAGGATTAGCTGAGTTTCTGGGTTTTATTGGCAACAGTGTAGTGTACTGGCTCACCTTCTGTTCTGCGCAGTAGTGGGCAGTCCGGTGATTGGCATGAAAAGTTGCATATGAAATGAGGCATGATTGACATGCCATTTATATTAGGCAGTGACATCATGCATACAATTAATGTGGCCAAATGTAGATATTTTTACAGTACAATTGTGCACTGATTTATTTAGTGCAATGTCTCTGGTACCTGATTTTCAAAGCCGCGGTGGTACAGCGGTAGCATTGTTGCTTCATAGTAAGAGGTTCACATGTTCGATTTTCAGCTGGAGTGCCTTCTGTGTGGAGTCTGCATGTCCTCCCCGTGGTTGAGTGGCCTTCGAAAGACATGCGTGAATGGGCATGCCTTCGCTGAAGGTTGGGCGTCGGGCTGGCAACTCGGCACCATAAAAATCTACTGCCAATCATTAGCGGACCGGAGTAACGGCCGCTAACTGGGAAAAGCCAAAAAGACAAACAACATAAATGAAAAAAAATACAAAATGGAACTTTAATAAGAACAGTAGCCACAGCACACCTACTACTCATGGTGTAGTAATTAAGAAGCTTATGGATGCAAGTTTACCAAGGTAGCAGAACTACACAACGCAGTGAAGGAACTCAGAACCAGTTTGGGCTAGTAACTAATCAAATGTACTTCACTGTAGGGTATAAGGATTTAGTCATGACTGCTATTGATTTAGGTGCTTTATAAACAAGCAGACCCTGTGATGTTTTGCAGTTTGAAGCTTTCCATATCCTGATGATCTTTAGACTAGATTAAAATTTTACTTGAATGTATGGTTATAGCACCAGAATTTATAAGGTGCTTGAAGTATATTTACAAAAAATGTGATATATGTTAACTAAACCCGTCTTTCCCTTTTGGCTTAGAACAACCAACAGGTACTGGTTATTGTGTGAACATGCAATAAATTATGCAAACAGCAAAATCCAGTAAACAATATATGGGGTAAGAGAACTGAGTGTTCCTGAGATTTCGGCATTTTGTTCTTAGACCTTGCACCTAAAAGAAATGCCTGAACTACAAGATCAGACCCTGAGAGTTCTAAGTTATACCTCTGACAAACATCTGATGGCGATAGTGTAGTGTACATGCCTGAATGTGGGATTGTGTTGAAAGCCTTTGCCAAACTGAGGTATGCTGTGTGCACAGATTTGCCCTCATCAATGGCCTTGGTCACACTTTCAAAGAAATCCACCAGATTTAATTGTCAGGATCTGTCCTTCATGAAGCCGAATTGGGAAGAGTCCAGGGTTTGGAGGCCACCTATGTCTTTATTTATGAAGTCCATAATGATGCATTCCATGGCCTTACAGATGAGGATGGTCAGGCTTACGGATCTTTAATTCCCTAGGCCTGTTAAGCCACTTTTGTGGAGAGGAATAACTGTAACTGTTCTCCATTCTGTAGGATAAATCCTGTGGTTAGGCTATGATTGAAAAGAGTACTTAGTGGTGATGCTAGTTGATGTTTTAGCGTGTGTAGAAGTTAGCCTGAAATGTCATATGGTGCCATTGAGGCCATGTTCTTTGCCTTGGACGGCTTTGAGGACCTGCTGTTCAGATATGTAAGGTGTGTGTGTGTGTGGGGGGGGGCTGTTGTAAGTTAAGAGGGGATAAGGTAGTGAAATTTTCACAAAACCTATCCACTAACAGGTTTGCTATCTCTGTGGTGTCAGTGGTGTGATATCA